>NW_027507788.1:26696277-26748777 GCF_037356315.1 Lithobates pipiens
ATCCCCGTGTTTAGACAAAGTTTGTTAGAAAGGATGTATAGCAAGGTGCAGAGGGTTCATTCAGAATTTTTTGTTTTAACATGTGGTCACATCCTTTTAGAACCTGATGGGTTATACACTGAATATGTATAAACCATTTGGATTTGAGTACAGGCATAGCTTATTTCTTTTTGAAAATAAAATAGACTCAAACAATCATAGATTCCAATAATAATATATATGATATATAAAATAAAATAGACTTAAACCATTATAGTTTATAATTGTATGATAAATAATACAAACAATGACATAGACTGAAATTGTTATACTTTCAAATAAAAATTAATATGATATATAAAATAAAATTGATTCAAACAATTATAGATTCCAAAAATAATATATACAGTATTATTTATGAAATTAAATAGACTCAAACTATTATAGATTTCAGTGATAATAAAAATGATATAAAAAATTACATGATAAAAAATGACATAACATGACATACAGTAGACTCAAACTGTTTTCAATAAAAATGCACATTCTATATAAAATATACTCAAACAATAATAGATTCTATTAATAATATACCTTATGAATAAAATAGATGTAAACAATAAAAGATTCCAATAATAATAATAATAATATATACACGATTATATATAAAATAAAATTGACTCAAGCCATTATAGATTCCAATGGTAATAAAAATAATATAAAGAAATGACATGACAAAAAAATGACATAAAAGACTTAAACTGTTATAATTTCCAATAAAAATATATATATAAAATAAAATAGACTCTAGAAATGATAGTGTCCAGTAATAATATACTGTATATGATATATAAAATAAAACAGACTCAAAACATTATAGTTTCCCTTTAACCCTTTTCTTCCTGAATGTCAGGGGCTAAATTTGGAGGACTGCTCAATGTATGAAGACATCTCCCGTGGTCTGCAGGCCACCTATGAGGATGTGGGAGCCCTGCGGGCCGGTGACATCCAGCTGGAGAAGCCTTGAATGGTGGCACTGCCAGGACAAGCTGAAGCACAGAGAAGAATGGATGAAACTGTCCATTAGAAGCGCTCCTGTGTATAGTGTAGTCTTTCTATATCAGTCTGTTTGCCTCAATGTGTGTAACTGCTATATATTCATCTTTTGTACTAAAATTATATCATTCTTCCTTGTTTTGCATGATTTGTTTTAGCCCAAGTTAACCCGTTAAAATAGACTCAAACCATTAGGCTACTTTCAGACTGGGGCGGGGATCAGCGGTAAGGGGGCGCTCTAGGAGCGGTGAATACACCGCTCCTATAGCGCTGCAAAGATGTGACTTGCAGGACTTTTCTGCGGTGAATACACCGCTCCTATAGCGCTGCAAAGATGTGACTTGCAGGACTTTTCTGCGGTGAATACACCGCTCCTATAGCGCTGCAAAGATGCGGCTTGCAGGACCATCCTGCAAGTGCACCGCTCCAGTGTGAAAGCCCTTGGGCTTTCACACTGGAGACACAGGAGAGGCGCTTTACAGGCGCTATACCGCCGCTATTTTTAGAGCTGTAGCGCCTGTAAAGTGCCTCAGTGTGAAAGTAGCCTTATAGATTCCAATAATAATATACATGATATATAAAATAAAATATAGTATTAGTTAAAAATTTTAGACTCCAATAATATATATATATATATATATATATATATGTGTGTGTGTATGTGTGTGTGTATGTATATATATATATATATATATATATATATATATATATATATATATATTTTATATGATATATAGGTCTGACAGACAGCACTGCCTGTCACACCTGCCCATTCAGGTCAATAGGAGTGCACTGCACTGCATTGCAACCACACGCTAAATTATAGTTGCGCTTGCAGTGGAGTATATTAATACATAATCCCCCCCCGAATGCCTGGCAGCCGCTGCTCTAATGTTCTCTGACTGCAGATCACTTTTCAGAGGGTTGTAGACACCTGAACTGAAAATTTCCAGCAGCTGAACATCTTCCTTTGTGTATAAAATGCGTTGTGTGTAATAACTAACCTTATACTAGGTACAGCAATATATTATCAAGTATTTCAGTATTTTGTATTTGTAATGTTTAATGTCTTTTATAGGGAATATGTAATCAATAAATGCAGGATTGGACATGGAGCAGATCACTCATTAGACAATAACAGTCTCTTACCAACATCTGCATAAGTTTAAATAAGCCCTACCCATCTGCCATCCCATGTGATTCCATACATCCAATTATAGAAAGCAGAATACTTATCAGGTCCCAAACTTTCTAAACAAAAGGCTAGTTTACTGGCCTTCAGAGGCCGGACTGTGGCCATTCGGGATAGAATCTGTCCTGATGTCAGTGGGAGTAAACAATGCATTTTTAGTATTAGAGGGAGGAAAAACACCCCATTGTTGGTATCCATAGGAGGAACAGTGCACCATCGTTGGTGTCAGTGGAAGGAAAAGTGCCCCATCATTGGTGTCAGTAGGAGAAATAGTGCCCCATCGTTGGTATCAGTGAGAGGAATAGTGCCCCATTGTTGGTGTCAACGGGAGGAATAGTGCCCGTTTGTTGATGTCAGGAGCAGGAATTATGCCTTATTGTTGGTGTCAGTGGGAGGAATAGTGCCCGTTCTTGATGTCAGGAGTAGGAATTATGCCATATTGTTGGTGTCAGTGGGAAGAATAATGCCCGTTCTTGATGTCAGGAGCAGGAATTATGCCTTATTGTTGGTGTCAGTGGGAGGAATAGTGCCCCATTGTTGGTGTCAGCGGGAGGAATAGTGCCCGTTTCTTGATGTCAGGAGAAGGAATTATGCCTTATTGTTGGTGTCAGTGGGAGGAATAGTGTCTTGTATCAGTGGAAGTAAAAGTACCCCAAGGGCTGGATGAAGGCAAGCAAAGGGCCGCAGTTTGAGGAGCCCTGTGTTAAGGAAATATTATGGGTAGAGCCTATTAACATCTGTGCACTACTCTGCTCCACTGTCATGCATTTTGGGGCCTATAGAAATCAATAGCAGCACATGAAAATGCATGCGTGATTAATTCATTTTCATGTGTTTTAGCCCCCAGAAATAGTTTTCCTTTTTGTCAACATGAAATACACAAGACGCATGAGAATGCAATAAAAGTGCCAACACGTGTGCAAAGTATGCATCAACATTGATTGAAAAATATGTTAAAAATAATGAAAACATGAGCACAAAGGTTTGACCCTACTACTAGGGCTTCCTGATGCTTCCATACACAGGCCGTACACATTGAGGTTTCTGTTCCGAACGTTTTTACGAAATTCTGAAAAATGATTCATTAGAGCATTTGATGATGCCATTATAGAGTCAAATAATTTAATTCAAAGACCCTCAATAATTTACTTGGATTGCCATGTCAGTGTAAAGAACTTTAATGTTCATTTTTTGATGTTCCAATATAATGCAAATAAACACACAAGTAAACACGAGATTTCAAACTTTCTCGACCATACAGTAGAAGATGATCGATTTGTCCCCACTGACCATTATAAAGAAAATTCTACTAATGTATGGCTTTATTAGCTTTCTTCTCTGTCCTGGTCTGCAGATACGTTGCTCTCTACACTATACAGGGCAGACTGCAGACAATCCTAATGTATACAAAGCAATGTTCACAATGGCCTGGGCCTGTGATGACTTCCTCAAAAGGAAAGAAGGGTGAGGTAAGAGGCTATAGTTACCCCATTACATACATAAGTGTCACCAAGACGTGTTGATAGTATGTAGATTGGCAAACTAAGGCCTTTTAGATGGAATTCAGTGGGTTAACTATGTTTAGGTAGAAAATGACAGAAGACAGAATAGTCTAAACCAGGGGTCTCCAAAGGGCCAGTTTACTGTCCTTCAATCTTTAGGAGCCGTACTGTGGGCAGTGTGAGTACACAATGCCACATTGCTGAATTTATATGGAAAGAATAGTGCCCTGTCAATAGTGTCAGTGGGAAGAATAGTGCCCCGTTGTTGGTGTCAGTGGGAGGAATAGTGCCCCGTTGTTGGTGTCAGTGGGAGGAATAGTGCCCCGTTGTTGGTGTCAGTGGGAGGAATAGTGCCCCATCGTTGGTGTCAGTGGGAGAAATAGTGCCCCGTCAATAGTGTCAGTGGGAAGAATAGTGCCCCGTTGTTGGTGTCAGTGGGAAGAATAGTGCCCCATAAATGGCGCCAGTGTGAGGACTAGTGCCCAAAGGGCCAGATAAAGGCAAGCAAAGGACCACATCTGGCCCTTGAGCCACAGTTTAGAGACCACTGGTCTAGACTATCTATCACTTTTGAATAAAGTTTATGTTTAGTTAAAAAATAAAATAAAAAATCAACACAAGGGATGTACTTACATTTAATGAGAAGCGTGCTGGCGCTGGCCTGTCCTAGTTTGAAACTCCCATCCCCTGCCGCCACCCCCTCCTCCACACGCTTGCAGAAGTAATCTACCGGTGCTGCAGAGGTTAAAGTATAACTAAAGGCAAAACATTTGCTTTTGTTTCGGATAGATTGGAGAGGGATTAGAACACTTGTCAGGTTTTATTGTTGGCTGCCCCCTTTAGGGAGATTCACCCTCTCGGTTTGTCCTGTTTACCATTATCAATGAAAGTGAAAGCAAAAGAAAATTCCAAATTTTGGGTTGTCCCCAGAAAAGTAATAGAGGGAAAAAATTTCCAATGGGGACACGAGTTCTGGTGACCTGGGGGGTGTCCCCAAGGGGTTCCCTTGATTTACAGGGATGTCCTCTCCCTTCCTGTTTTGCTATGGGACAGGAAGTGAAGGTACAACTCCCCAATGGGGACAAAGATGGCAAAAAATAAACCGTACAGAGCTTATAACCTCTGCCTGCAGACTAAATAAAGAAATTCTATAAGTGTATGGCCAAGTGTAATAATTTGGTAGCTCTCATGATGGCAGACAGCTATCTTTCTATTCACCTATCCATTTTAATCTTTTTGTTGAATCAGGTTGTATTGATTAAAGAAATGTGTTTTTTTTTTTAAATTACATACACATTCAACCACTTACCACCCGCCCACGGTACATTAACTGCGACCAGTTGACAGCTACAGGCTAGGCGACACAATAGTGCATTGCCCCGCACATGCACACTGGTGGACACAGAGAATCACACTGCTCAGTATGCGGCCCAGGTATAAGGTTGCCACCTCATCCCTTTAAAACTGAACACATATTAATTACACAGGTTCTGTGGCTGATTAAGGTGGCAATTAAACTCACTTAATGCCTTATCTGCTTTAAATTAGCCTCAGAACTTGTGTAATTCAGATGTGTATGGGTTTAAAGGGATGAGGTGGCAACCCTACCCGGGTATCATGTGATCACTATGACCAATCCTGGCGATCACATGATTACATGTAAACAAAACTGTCATGAATGGCTTCAACTCATGGCTGCTTACTATTGTGATGCTGTGATTGGTCCACATCTACCACATGGTACTTGGGCCAATCACAGCACTCTTTACCATGTGATTAGTTGTAGCTACAAATTGTGATAGCAAGCAAGCTGTCATGAATGAAAACCATTCACGACAGTTAAAACTATTGATCAGATTTTCTGCTGATTTTTTTCCTTCAGATTTACCAAAACCATATAATATGAGGTCAAACCTTTGTGTCCTGTACACACGGTCAGACATTCCAACAACAAAATCCGTCGGATGCAACTTGTCTTGCATACACACAGTCGCCCAAAGTTGTCGCAAAATACGCTCATTCAGAACGTGGTGACGTAGAGGACTATAAACGGGCCAGTAGCCAATAGCTTTTGTCTTGTAATTTATTCCGAGCATGCGTGGCACTTTGTCCGTCGGAATTGTCTACACACGATCGGAATTTAAACTATTGGATTTTGTTGTCGGAAAATTTTAGATCCTGCACTCAAACTTTGTGTGTCGGAAATTCTGACAGAAAAAGTCAGATGGAGCCCACACAGGATCGTATTTTCCGACAACAAGATCCGATCGCACATTTTCCGTCGGAGAGTCTGACCGTGTGTACAGGGCATAAGAGTTTCAATTTGTATGCAATCAGGCAGGCCCTTGCACTACATGGTTTTTGGTAAATCTGAAGACAAAAATCAGCAGAAAATCTGATAGTGTGTATGGGGCTTAATACCCCTTTCACAAGGGCTTTCTGATCAGGTCCTCCTGTCTGTTTTTAAGGCGGACCTGATCGGACACTCCATTCAGCCCTATGGAGCAGCAGATGTCAGCGGTGACTAGGGTTGCCACCTTTTCTTCAAGCCCAACCCGAAAACTTTAGCGGCACAGAGCACATTTTTTTCGTAGTATACACTATAGGATTATAAAAGTCCTGGGACACCTTTGGGTGCCCCCCAAGGAGAGTGGTAATGCAGTGCACTGCGGCAAACAGTGGGTGTGGCCAAACTGCTCTTACTAACATCATGCCCCGCCCCCCAGTGATGCCAAACCTACCCTCAGAGAGCGGGCCGCAGATCCCAAATGGCAACAGATTTTTGTGTTACTATCTAAGCTACTTGGGGAGCCACAGCCCAGTCTAAATAATGTGTCTGGGTTTCAGGCAGACTGAAACCCGGACACAGGATTCCAAACCCGAACTGTCCGGGTGAATCCTGGACAGGTGGCATCCGTAGCGGTGACACGTCCGCTGACACCCGCTGCTATCCGATCCGATCCAGTCTGTGAAATCTAGGCGGATGGAGACCCTATTTTCTATCCGTCTGGCGGATCAGATCTGATGGGACTGAATGAAAACAAACAGGCCCAAAAAGGTCCATTTACATTCGATCTCCCCATAGAGGAGTGCAGGGGGCTCTGACAGGTCCGTCTCTGCACAGCGAGCGGAGACAGACCTGTCATCCACCTGCTCAGCGAGGATCAGCATAGCGAGTACGCCGGGCGGATCGCTCGTGTGAAAGAGCCCTATAAGCAATAACAAGGTAGTACAGCATCACCATGGTGAAACTGAACTACTCTGATGAAAGTATGTAAAAAAAATCTTAAATAAGAAAAAAAGGTTTAAAGAATTGATTCAAAAATTATAATTTTTTTTTTTTTTTTTTTTTTTAACGTACTGTCACCTCACCAGTCAGTACCCTTGATATTTGCCACACCAGCCACATAAGGACACTGTACTGCACTGGTGACAGTATGTAAAAAAAATAGTGAAATAAAAAATACATTTTATTTAATTTCTTAATTTTCCCAAAAATTATCACAAAAAAAATAGAGCTTCAAAAACCTGCCATGCCCCTTACTAAATACATTGGACTGGCTATTTTCCAAAGGGTCATTTGGGGGATATTTGTACTGTCCTGGCATATTAGAGACTCAAGAAAAGAGATGTCTGTATATCAGGACTGATCAATTGTAAAATATATATATATATATAGTATACGGTGCCTTGAAAAAGTATTCATACCGCTATGACATTTTCCACATTTTGTCAGGTTGCAGCCAAAAATGTAAATGTATTTTATTGGGATTTTATTTGATAGACCAACACAAAGTGGCACATAAATGTGAAGTTGAAGGAAAATGATAAATGGTTTTTCCAAATTTTTTACAAATAAATATCTGAAAAGTGTGGTGTGCATTTGTATTCAGCCCCCTTTACTCTGATACCCCTAACTAAAATCCAGTGGACCCAATTGCCTTCAGAAGTCACCTAATTAGTAAATAGAGTCCACCTGTGTGTAATTTAATCTCAGTATAATTTCAGTTGTTCTGTGAAGCCCTCAGAGGTTAGTTAGAGAACCTTAGTGAACAAACAGCACCGTGAAGGCCAAGGGACACACCAGATAGGTCAGGGATAAAGTTGTGGAGAAGTTTAAAGCAGGGTTAGGCTATAAAAAAAATTACCCAAGCTTTGAACATCTCACGGAGCACTGTTCAATCCATCGTCTGAAAATGAAAAAAGCATGGCACAACTGCAAACATGGGCATCCGCAGGTAGGGACAAGGGGGGTCACGTGCCCCCCCCCCCACACAAGGGCTCACAATCAGTCGGGGGCACTGCGCTACATGTCCCAGGGACAGGAGTCACATACACAACATGGAGTGTCAGGGATTGATGGTGTTTGCAGCCCCTGAGCTGAGGGCAGGGAATACAAAGCTCTCCTGCAGCTTGCCGTTTACCCTTCACCTGCTGCCTGGGCAGCGTCTGCTCAGCTGATGCTCAGCCCAACCAGATCACTGATGATTTATCTCCCCTCCTCTCCTCCTCCTCGGCTCCGACTGCCGGCTGTGTGTGCTCTGCCTGGACATGTGTGAGAGGCCCAGCACTCCCTTCTAGATATGGGCCCCAAGAACAACCACTGCATGGGGCCCCAGCCTCATCTAAGCTGCTTGGTATGTGCAGCTGTTGTTGGAGCGTGCCATCTGCTTTTTCTGGGGTTAGTAATCCATTTCATTCTCTCTAATGTCATCTAAAGCTTGCAATATACAAATTGATAGGAGGGGAGTTCTCCATACTAATGATTGTGTGTGTAATGTATGGGGGTGTAATGTATCTGGGTGTATGGGGGTGTAATATATCTGGGTGTATGGGAGTTTAATGTATCTGGGTGTAATGTATCTATGTGTATGGGGGTGTAATGTATCTGTGTGTATGGGAGTGTAATGTATCTGGGTGTATGGGGGTGTAATGTATCTGGGTGTATCTGTACTAGGTATGCAGTCTCTGACCGTGATAATGACAGTCGAAAAATGGGCGGAGCATGGTGACCTTAAAATGATGCCCCCTCCCCCCTGAAAAAAGTTCTGCAGACACCCATGACTGCAAATCTACCAAGACGTTGCCATCCACCTAAACTGACAGGTCGGGCAAGGAGAGCATTAATCAGAGAAGCAGCCAAGAGGCCCATGGTAACTCTGGAGGAGCTGCAGAGATGCACAGCTCAGGTGGGAGAATCTGTCCACAGGACAACTATTAGTCGTGCTCTCCACAAATCTGACCTTTATGGATGAGTGGCAAATAGAAAGCCATTGTTTGCAGGTTGTGAGAAGCCATGTGGGGGACAA
This sequence comes from Lithobates pipiens, assembly GCF_037356315.1. Lineage (NCBI taxonomy): Eukaryota > Metazoa > Chordata > Amphibia > Anura > Ranidae > Lithobates > Lithobates pipiens. The sequence goes on from NW_027507788.1 coordinate 26,705,316, forward strand.
AGCAAACATGTGGAAGAAGGTGCTCTGGTCAGATGAGACCAAAATTTAACTTTTTGACCTAAAAGCAAAACGCTGTGATAGAAAACAGGGGCGGGCGGACCAGTCGGGGCCGGTCTCGGCCACATGAGAGGCCACTTGAAGCGGCTGTGCCCATATCACATGCCGCGATCATGCCGATTATAATACTGGTAACGGCGTGCTGCTCCCAGCCGGCCCCTCTTTTCCTCCTGTCCGTCTCAGGTGATGTCACGATGCATACAGTACAAGCACCTGGGACGGACTAGAGGGAAGGAGGGGCCGGTGGGGAGCAGCGTGCCGTTAGCAGTATTATAATCGGCATGATCACGGCATGTGATATGGGCACAGCAGAAGAGTGGAGAGGCCGGCGGGGAGCTGCGCCGTTAAAAGTATTATCGGCATCCGGTAAGTAAAGCCTGGGCCTGCCACAAGTAATGGGGGATGGGGATGGGTGGCGGTCCAGATGCATGGGGCCCCGGATCCCCCCAACTCACAGTGTCCCCATCTGTGAGTGTCCCCGTGTGTGTGTGTCTCCCCCTGTGTGAGTGTCCCCCTGTGTGTGTCCCCGTGTGTGTGTCTGTCTCCCCCTGTGTGAGTGTCCCCGTATGTGTATCTCCCCCTGTGTGAGTGTCCCCTTGTGTGTGTCCCCCCTGTGTGTGTGTGAGTGTCCCCGTCTGTGTGTCTACCCCTGTGTGAGTGTCTCCGTGTGTATGTGTGTGTGTCTCCCCCTGTGTGAGTGTCCCCCTGTGTGTGTGTCTCCCCCTGTGTGAGTGTCCCTGTGTGTGCGTGTGTGTGTCTCCCCCTGTGTGAGTGTCCCCGAGTGTGTCTCCCCCTGTGTGAGTGTCCCTGTGTGTGTGTGTGTGTGTGTGTGAGTGTCCCTGTGTGTGTATGTCTCCCCCTGTGTGTAAGTGTCCCTGTGTGTGTCCCCCTGTGTGTGTGTTTGTGTGTGACAGTGTCCCCCTGTGTGTGTGTGAGAGTGTCCCCCCTGTGTGTGTGTGTGTGTGTGTGTGTGAGAGAGTGTCCCCCCTGTGTGTGTGTGTGAGAGAGTGTCCCCCCTGTGTGTGTGTGTGTGTGTGTGTGTGTGTGAGAGTGTCCCCCCCTGTGTGTGTGTGTGTGTGAGAGTGTCCCCCCTGTGTGTGTGTGTGTGTGTGAGAGTTTCCACCCCTGTGTGTGTGTGAGTGTGTGTCCCCGTGTGTGTCCCCCTGTGTGTGTCCCTGTGTGTGTCCCCGTGTGTGTGTGTGTGTCCATGTCTATGTGTGTGTGAGTGCCCCCCTGTGTGAGTGTCCTCCTGTGTGTGTGTCCCCCCCTGTGTGTGTCCCCCTGTGTGAGTGGGTCTGTGAGTGCCCCCCGTGTGTGTGAGTGTCCCCCAGTGTGAGTGTCCCCCTGTGTGTGTGTGTCCCCGTGTGTGTGTCCCCCTGTGTGAGTGTGTGTGTGTGTGAGTGCCCCCCTGTTTGAATGTCCCCCTGTGTGTAAGTGTCCCCCTGTGTGTGTTCTCCCTCCAGTGACCCCCTATGTGTGTATATGTGTATGTTCTCCCTCCTGTGTGTGTGTGTTCTCCCTCCTGTGTGTGTGTGTTCTCCCTCCAGTTTCCCCCTGTGTGCTCCCCCCAAAGTGTCCCCATGTGCTTTCGCCCCCCCCCCGTGTCTCCCTGTGCAGATGTGGCACCCAAGGGGGCCCCATGAGTTGTAAGTCCGCCCCTGGTAGAAATCTAACACTGCACATCACCCTGAACACACCACCCCCACCATGAAACATGGTGGTGGCAGCATCATGTTGTGGTGATGCTTTACTTCAGTAGGGACAGCAGGGACAGGGAAGCTGGTCAGAGTTGATTGGAAGATGGACAGAGCCAAATACAGGGCAATCTTAGAAGAAAACCTGTTAGAGTCTGCAAAAGACTGGGTTGGAGGTTCACATTCCAGCAGGACAACAACCCTAAACATACAGCCAGAGCTATAATGGAATGGTTTATATCAAAGCATATTTATGTGTGAGAATGGCCCAGTCAAAGTCCAGACCTAAATCCAATTGAGAATCTGTGGTAAGACTTGAAAATTGCTGTTCACAGATGCTCTCCATGCAATCTGACAGAGCTTTAGCTATTTTGTGAAGAAATATGGGCAAAAATGTCACTCTCTAGATGTGCAAAACTGGTAGAGACATCCCCAAAAAAGACTTGCAGATTTAATTGCAGCGAAAGGGCGTTCTACAAAATATTGTCTCAGGGGGGGCTGAATATAAATGTACCCCACACAAGATAAGTCCTGGTTTAGCAATATTTCTCTGACAATGAGAAAGGACACAATTTTAGAGAAACAAAAAGTTTATTTGCTCCGAAATTTTTTTGACTGGAAGTCCTAGCTAGCATTAGATTACTTTATTGGCAATGCAAAATATTGCAGAAATACAAGAATACCCAAATACCAATCGACAGAGATAAGTAGACGGAGAGAGAGAAGTCCACAGACTCCACACTATAGAGAACTCTGCTTGGTCTTGTGTTATGTCCAAATCAGGCACTGACTGAACATCGAAGGATGTTTTCATTTGGGGTGATAAGCCACAGATATCCTCTGTCGTATGTGACGTGTTTGAAAGCAAAGGAAAAGTCCAGGCGGGTCCAGTATGTTCCAATTGGGTTTTTGTCATTGATTCCAATTCTAAAACAAAAATATTTCTGTTATACAACATAAAAAGTCATATTAATGTAGCACCTTTGTCCTAAACAGGGCTGCTAGTAGATTTAGATGTGCTAGGTGGTAACTAGCCTGGCTAATTGGTAGTCTTTGATAAAATGATTTTCTTCTAAGCTTGGATTTAACTCTGGTTTCTCCCTGTTGTCAATAGGTGGCACTGTTACTTTTGGCATTAGTAGTAGAGTGAGTATACTATTCCCAGCCAATCAGCAGGATGTTTCTTTGGCCGCTGAGACTGCTGGGTAAAGGTATTTATTTGGAGAGAGTAAGGTGATTGAGGTTCTTCTCACCTGGGCTGCAGCCTGGGTGGATGTGTGTGGAGCAGCAGCCAAGCTGTAGGCCTGAAGCCTGAGGCCTAACCACTTGTAAAGGGGCTTGTCCTGAGAGGAGCCAGATCATTCCTGGGAGGCAAGGGAGAAGTTGCCAGAGGGTCAATAACTCTTGCTGCAGGAGGCAGGTGTAAAGGGATGGAGTTTTGAAGGAGTACCAGAGAGGACTTTGAAGTAGCTGGGAAAGCTTCCAGCGAGAACTCATCCAAGAAGTACGAAAGATATCTGTGGGGAAAGCTTGAAGAAGTACAGTGGAGAGCTGTGAGATAAGCTTGAGCCAAGCTTCAGGCTCTACAGTGGGATACTGTGAGTAAAGTTTCTGCTATAGGAGACAGCAGTTGCTACGAGATGCAGATGGCTGCATTCAATTTATAGGCCCTTTTTCTGTATTGCTGTCGGCCTAGTTCTATTTTTGTTCATGGAGTTTGCAAGTTTGCTATTGCATTTGCCTAAGGGTGTCCTGTGCCCTAGCCCTCTTTCCCACATTTCCTGTTAAGAAAAATAAAACTCTCTTTGTTCATTTTTAAAAGTGACTGGCGCCCTTCTTTTCACCTTGCACTACACCACCATCCCTAGTAACCTGCACCCTGAGGACAGGGGCGGACTGACAACTCATGGGGCCCCCGGGAAATAGGAGATTATGGGGCCCCCAGGCAATAGGAGAAGATTATGGGGCCCCCGGGCAATAGGAGATTATGGGGCCCCCAGGCAATATGAGATTATAGGGCCCCCGGGCAATAGGAGATTATGGGGCCCCCGGGCAATATGAGATTATGGGGCCCCCGGGCAATATGAGTTTATGGGCCCCCAGGCAATATGAGATTATGGGGCCCCCAGGCAATATGAGATTATGGGGCCCCCGGGCAATAGGAGATTATGGGGCCCGCAGGCAATATGAGATTATGGGGCCCCTGGGCAATAGGAGATTATGGGGCCCTCAGGCAATATGAGATTATGGGGCCCCCAGGCAATAGATTATGGGGCCACACAGTATACACAAACACATACAGTATACACACACAGACACACAGTATACACACACAGAATACACACACAATGAAAAGGTACTAGAGAGGTGGGGCAGCTATAATCTTGGGATTTTTAAAAAAACACAGATTTTTACATACTGTCCCTGGTTTTATTGAGGCTGGCAACCCTGATGGGGCCCCTTAGTGGCATAGGGCCCTCGGGCAGTGCCCTAGTGCCCGAATGGTCAGTCTGCCCCTGCCTGAGGAGGAATATCAGCCCTCCCTAACTCTGGGGGTCACCACCAGGCCTCTGGAGGTTGGGGAGAGCGCTACATTAAAAATATTGTTTCCTCTAAGGAAAATTTTAGGGAATCCTGGCCATCATTGGCATTAGTAGGATAAACTTTCCAGACTGACAAATGAAGGATGTATAAAACTATCGTTATTTGATGTATCATTTAATGCCTATGTTGAGGATTCAAAAAGCACTATCTCATTTGAAAAGGGAGCAAAACATACCTACCATTATTGTGAGCATGCACAGCAGTTGCTGAATGATATGTATTTGTCCAACTGGTCATTCTCAACATTCGCAATTAATACTTCTTTTCCAAATTGACAGTTTTTTTTTTGTTTTGTTTTTACACATTGCCTTAAAGAGGAAGTAAACCCTGATGAGTTTACTTCCTCTTTCATTCCCTGTAAAGGTAAAGCATAATGGACTACTATGCATCGCATAGTAGCCCATTATGTGTCACTTACCTGACACAGGAGCCAGCGAAGTCGCTGCTGTCCCCTGTAGTCCGCCGCATCCATCTTGTTGGCGGTGTCTCGCAGCTCCGCCGCTGTCATTCGGCGAAGCCGCGATGACGTCACTCCCGCGCATGCGCACGGGAGTCGACACGCGCGGCAGCTCCATTCTTGGAAATGCCGCGCTCAGTGCGCCTGCGCGCCACTGTCTACGGCGCATGCGCCGTAGACAGCGGTGCCCGTTTTCGGGCAAATATCTCCTAAACCATATAGGTTTAGGAGATATTGCTTGGACCTACAGGTAAGCCTTAATCTAGGCTTACCTGTAGGTCAAAGTGGTTTGTAAGGGTTTACAACCACTTTAATGCTACTGCATACATAGTTAAAAAAAAATACCTTCTGTACACGTGACCTGCTGAGTCTACACCATACACGGAACCATCTGTGCCAACCTCTACCATCTCCAGAGAACCTTTAATCTGCTGCTGTTGTGTTCCCTGGCATGTTGTTGGGTTGACATTGTGGCGGAAGTAAATATCGTCGTCGCTGTTGACTCCCCAGCACCCCAGTGGACCACAGCTGTAATATTTCAGTGACCCCTTCAGTGGTGTCCAGGTTACAGAAGAAGATCCTGAAACTGTGTCATTCTGTCTCAAGCAGTAAACGTTGTCCTGTGTATTCACTCCACCCAAGAACTTATCACCACCAGCATCTACCTGCTTCAAGAGCCCTGTTGAAAAAAAAAACACATTGGACTATTAAATTGAGTGTAATGACAGAAAGAACATTAAAACAATAGTTAAATGGGATTGGAACTCTCCTATGCAGTAGCATAGATCTCATTGCTGCTTAAAGTGGTTGTAAACCCTTACAAACCACTTTGACCTACAGGTAAGCCTAGATTAAGGCTTTCCTGTAGGTCCAAGAAATATCTCCTAAACCTACACGGTTTAGGAGATATTTACTAAAAGACAGGCACCGATGTCTACGGCGCATGCGCATGCGCCGTAGACAGCGGCGCACAGGCGCACTGAGCAAGCCGCAGATCACTACGATATGCTGCTCGTGTTGGCTCCCTGCGCATGCGCGGGAGCGACGTCATCGCGGCTCCGGCGAATCACAGTGCCGGAGCAACGAGACTCGGAAGTCACTCCGGGATACATGGCAGCGGCGAAGATGAAGACGGAGGACCGCTTCAGGGGCTTCGTTCTCAGGTAAGTTATTCATAATGAGCTAGTATGCTATGCATACTAGCTCATTATGCCTTTGCCTTGCAGGTTGCATTTTTTTTTTTAAATAGCTTTCACTTCCTCTTTAAAGCATGGTGGCCAAGTGTCCTCTCCTTTGCAGAACAAGCAACAATTACGCAAAATGTCCTGTGCCACTTCAAGGCCAATCACAAGTCCCACCAGCCTGGGGAACACAAAGTGGCCACAGCGGGGCAGTCATTTTTCCTTGTAGCAGGAAGATGTCCAGCCAATCTTTACAGGATGGCTGGCCTTTCCATTACAGTATCTACTGTATCAAAAAGTAATTTATAAACTATAACAGTTTCATAGATAAGGATCATTGTAATTTCCCTCTGGTGATCACTGTACATGGGATATTAACAAACTTTGTTGCAGATTCCTACCTTTTGTTATTTTGAAGAAATCCCTGTTTATTTCTCTGTGCACCTGTGAGTCTAATGGGAGGGGTTTCATAATTATCAACCAGCTGCTGCAGCTGTAGGGCTCTAATGAGGAAAGTGGCAGTTTCTGCATCCCTTTTGATGAGATTTCCTATTGGGAGTATCTTACCAAAAATTAAATGTTTGTTGCAGGAGATGCCAAAAATCTGACTTGTACCTTAGTGTAGACTTTGGGGAAAATTAGTGAGCCAACATTCTGTGTACAGAACACCTCAAGGTAGCCATATTGCATTTTACAGAAAATGACAGAGGCTGCAGATTGAAAATGAAAGGTTTAATAACATTCAATTACGATATGATTTGTGTTGCAATTGTATAAGCTATATTATTTTTTTTTTTAATTTGATATTTTTTCCCCCCATGAAACTGGAGTTACCCTTTAATTATAAGTGTATCACCATTTATAGTTTTTTCTTAGCTTCTTTGCAAAGTCCCACAAATACCCAAAAATCCTGACAATAAAGTCTTCCTAATGAAACTTAAGCCCCGTACACACGAGCGGACTTTTCAACATCCAAAGTCCGACGGACTGAGTCCGTCAGACTATTCGATCGTGTGTGGGCTGCAACGGACTTTAGCTTCGCAAAAGTCTGACGGACTTTAGAAATGAAGCATGCTTCAAATTTTCCCGACGGAACTCCGCCGGACCCGGTCCCCTTCGAAAAATCCGCTCGTGTGTATGCTACTCCGACGGACTAAAACCGACGCTAGGGCAGCTATTGGCTACTGGCTATGAACTTCCTTATTCGAATCCAGTCGTACGTCATCACGTTCGACTCCGTCGGAGTTTGGTGTGATGGTGTGTGTCCAAGTCCGTTCGGTCGAAAAGTCCGCCAGAACTCCGTCGGAACTCCAGCGGAACTCCGGCGGAACTCCTTTGGAAGTCTGCCGGACATAAGTCCTCTCGTGTGTACGCGGCATTAGTGTGATGATGCGTGGTAATGATGCTGCACTGCTCCTGAATTTAGAGCAGAGTTGCCACTTACATGTAGGCTGTGCCTGCTTTCTCAGTGGGATGAAAAGTGTTTCTGCGTAATTGACTATCAGCATTATCACTGATATGTAGCGCCGGCTCCTGATGAGCACGCGCTATATGTTTTTTTCAATTTAATATTCCTAAAACCACATTTGGGTTTTGGGGTTAATTATGCCAAATTATGGTTTCAGTACCAGTCTTGCTGGGTTGCACTGGGTTCTCCTTGGCCACAGGTGTCACTGTCACCACTGGCAAGTGTGAGAACGCGGTTTAGCCAAGCGTATTGAATGCCATTCTTTCTCAGAACTAGCCCAGTGGGAGTGTCATCCTGCTGTGCATTCTGGGAGAGGGTATTTAAGGTACTGACATCACGTGCTTCAGGGTTCCGGTCCAGAAGATTCTTCTGTCTGTTTGGTCCTGGTCCTCCTGACCAGCCCCCATAGCCCTCATGGCCTGGGGTACGGATCCACCCAATTCCAAGTCTCGGGGCTGGATAGCCAGAGGTGAAGTAACTGAGAGGAGGATTCAAAGGTGGTCTGGTGCCGTCTCACCTGAGGAGAGGCCCAGCAACTGGAGAAGCACCCAGGGGAGGACTCTTTGGCGGAGAGGCTATGCACAAGGCTGGCTCGGAAGGAGCCTGGAGGCTCAGATGAAGGACACTAAATGGATCTACACTCATACGGTATTGCCGGAGCGGCTGCGAGATACTGGTACCGTATGATAGCTCTCTAGATTTACTTACACTCCTCAGTTACATTCAAGTCTGTGGCAGAGACTTTGTTCTACTAAAAGAGGAAGCAAACCCTGATGAGTTTACTTCCTCCTTCATTCCCTGCAAAGGCAAAGCATAATGGACTACTATGCATCGCATAGTAGCCCATTATCTGTCACTTACCTGACACAGGAGCCAGCGAAGTCACCGCTGTCCCCTGTAGTCCGGCACATCCATCTTCTCGGTGGGATCCCGCAGCTCCGCCGCTGTCATTCGGCGAAGCCGCGATGACGTCACTCCCGCGCATGCGCACGGGAGCCGAGACGCGCGGCATTGCGCGGCATCTTCGTCATCGAGGATGCCACGCTCAGTGCGCCTGTGCGCCGCTGTCTACGGTGCATGCGCCGTAGACAGCGGTGCCCGTCTTCGGGCAAATATCTCCTAAACTGTATAGGTTTGGGAGATATTTCTTGGATCTACAGGTAAGCCTTAATCTAGGCTTACCTGTAGGTCAAAGTGGTTTGTAAGGGTTTACAACCACTTTAAGCACTCTATCGGCTGCTAGGCCTAGTGAGAGGAGGTCTATCCGGTAGCTGTGAGAATCCAGTTGTGAAATGATAATTCTCTGGATTTCTATGGTGAGAAACTTCCTTCCTAACCCTCTACCCTGCATTTAAGAGACTGTGTTATCTTTTAAATAAATATCCCAAAAAGAGGATCCAGTGTCAGTTTCTGCAGTTCTTTGGGCCATCTACCTTGGGAAACCCCCTAGACGTGCACAAGGTCAAGAAGGTAACGGTAAGCCCAAATCAAACCAGCACCTCCTTCGGGGGTCAGTGCTACATACACAAGCCTAAAGCTTTTCATTCAGCACCTGGCCACACCTAGTCCCGTCCACTGCTTTCTGGAGTGACAGCTCTGCTTCTGCTGCTGAACCCCTCCCACTGTGAGCTGCAGTGTCTGGGAGGGGGAACGTGTGAGACACAAATGAAGACGGATTTGGCTCAATCAGGGAAGATAAAGGGAGTGTTTTGCTCATTTTATGAGGTTTGTGCTTCACCCCGTACCTGGCTTTGGTACTTGTATAGACTCTAATACAGGAGTCTTCAGTTACATAGTTTCATAGTAGGTGAGGTTGAAAAAAAGACACAAGTCTATCTAGTCCAACCTATGTGTGTTCTTTTATATCAGTATTACATTGTATATCCCTGTATGTTATTCAGGTGCTTACCTAATAGTTTTTTGAAACTATCGCTGTGACGCTGTCCCCCGCTGAAACCACCGCCTGTGGAAGGGAATTCCACATCCTTGCTGCTCTTACAGTAAAGAACCCTCTACGCAGTTTAAGGTTAAACCTCTTTTCTTCTAATTTTAATGAGTGGACACGTGTCTTATTAAACTCCCTTTCGCGGAAAAGTTTTATTCCTATTGGGGGGTCACCAGTATGTTATTGGTAAATTAAAATCATATCCTCTCTGAAGCATCTCTTGTTCAGTTGTGCTTTAAATTTACATGCACAATTCCACATTCCATCCAGACTCAGGAGCGCACAAGAGTGTAAAACAGGAAACAAAATACAGCCCATTGTATTTTTTAGGGAATGAAAGGAATGCTTCTATGTACAGTACTTTCTAAAATGAAGCAGAATGTCTCAATATTATGTTGATGATATACATATGTATTAGATATGCTCATATCTGGCACATAATATATCAAAGATTATTTTATTTTTACCTGATACAGACATCCATGTATTGTTTTGCCTTTTATAGATGTGTTTCTCTTTGTTCACACCCCAAACTCCAGCAGGTCCAGCAGAAACATGGATGAGCTTCCCAGGAATGTTCTTCCAGTGATTGTCTACCCATCGGTAAACGTCATCATTACTGGTCACACCGTACACTTCACCAGCGCCGGCATCAATCTGTTTCAGTTTCATTGACATTAGTGTGCACTGCAAATCTGAATTCAAGAAAAATCATATAATTTAATAAATAAACTGTACATGCATAATAGAATATACAGTATATAAATATATAATATACAGCACAAGTGCGACAAAACAAGTGTGACAAAAATCTTTTATTTATTTATTTTTTGAATATTTAAAAATATACAATTTGCAAATGGTTACATTTAACATACCATATTTACCGGCTTATTACATGCCCCTTCATTTCAAAAGGGAAGTTTCAGGAAAATAATAAAACTTCGAAGCAAAATAAGGGTCAGTGCCCATCAATGTAGCCTCACCAGTGCCCATCTGTAGCCTCACCAGTGCCCATCAATGCAGCCTCACCATTGCCCATCAATGCATCCTGATCAGTGTCCATCTGCAGCCTCACCATTGCAGCCTGATCAGTGCCCATCTGTAGCCTCACAAGAACCCATCAATGCAGCCTCACCATTGCCCATCAATCCAGCCTCACCATTGCCCATCAATGCATCCTGATCAATGTCCATCTGCAGCCTCACCATTGCAGCCTGATCAGTGCCTATCTACAGCCTCACTATTGCCCATCAATGCAGCCTAATCAGTACCCATCTGCAGCCTCACCATTGCCCATCAGTGCAGCCTGATCAGTGCCCATCTGCAGCCTCACCATTGCCCATAAATGCAGCCTGATCAGTGCCCATGTGCACCCTCACCATTACACAGATTATTTACTCGGCAGCCAAAACACCAAGTCCTGTCTCCTGGACTAACTCCTATGACAGACAGAACATTGGTCCAATGCCGGGACATGTGACGTCTATGATAGGAGCTGGTCCAGGAGGCGTGACTTCGTATTACAGTGGCTGCTGAGTAAACGGGAGATCCCCGCTCTGTGTAATCCGGCGGCGCTTGCTCCCCCCTTCCCCTCCGAGGCAGCACAATATTGTTGTATAATATGCACACATCATTTTCACTCTATTTTCAGGGTTAAAACAGGGTTGTACGCAGATAAATACAGTCATTTGTTTTATGCCGAGGCAGTTTCATGGTGTGCACGCACACATGGGGGTGGGGGGCAGCCGGTCATCCTGTGACATTTAGGGGGGGCGCAAAATTATTCCTCCTCTGACTTGTGGGGGTCTGTGCTGCAGCTTACTGCCTCTCCGCTGCACCCTATTCCAACTCCCCCGCCCCGGGACTCCTTCAGTCCAGCCTTTTAACCTGGTGCGGCCTGTGTGTGAGAACAGTAGAGGGAGAGGGGGGATGCTTGGAGATCATCGCAGAGGTGCAGTGGCTGTTAGCTCCCGGCAGGGGACACCAAGGATCGGCTGGGTGGCAGGACTCCTAAACAATACTGCCCATCCAGTGCTGGGGAGAGCTCTGATCAGATGGACGATGAGGCTATGGAGAAGTCAGGAGGATGATGAATCTATTACATCGAACTGTATATGTGGGGGATAGGTGAGGTGTGTGAGTTGTGCAGGAAGTAGGAATCAGGCAGGTCAGTTTAGTGGTCAGGTAGGTCAGTGTAGTGGTCAGGTAGGTCAGTGTAGTGGTCAGGTAGGTCAGTGTAGGGGTCAGGTAGGTCAGTGTAGTGGTAGTGCAGACTTTGATAAAGTGCTGAAGCGTTAAACATGTAGTCATGGCTTCCTCTGAGCCTATGATGTTCCACTGCTGATTACTGACGAGTTCCCATTGTTTCTGGCTTCCCTTTGTTTCCGTGGTAACGCTGACGTCACCCAGTGCGTCCGGCTCCTAGTCTGCCTGCTCGGCTTTTTTGTCTTCCTTCCCCCTTTTGGCTGTTCCTGTCTAGCCTTTACACAGCTCAGCTACACAGCATCCTCATAGGAGTGTCATTCCACATCCCACGGTAGGGCTTGCTGTGCCCATCTGAGGATCCTCCTTACCGTGCCTGTATGTGTGTTTGTAGGCTGAGTGCTTTCATCTGTCAGCTACAAGATTTGAGACACCATCCTCCCCCCTGCCCACTGGGATTTTCATACCATCTAATTAGAGTTGTGACAGCGCTCTCCCCGGTCCAGCCTGAAGCTGATTGGTTGATGTTAATCCCCTCTCATCCGGACTCAGCAGTGGTATCATTTATTATTTATACCAGTATCTTATTTAGCTATATGCTTTTATGACTGTTCTGCAACCATCTACAAGTATCTATACTACTATTGACTGTTGCTGCAACTTTTTATATTTTGACTCTTAACCACTTTCAGACCGGACCATTTTGCTGGTAAATGACCAGAGGTCTTTTTACACTTTGGCACTGCGCTGCTTTAACTGGTAATTGCGCGGTCATGCAATGTTGTACCCAAACAAAATTTGCGTCCTTTTCTTCCCACAAATAGAGCTTTCTTTTGATGGTATTTGATTGCCTCTGCGATTTTTATTTTTTGCGATATAAACGTAAAAAGACCGCAAATTTTGAAAAAAAATGATATTTTCTACTTTTTGTTATTAGAAAAATCCAATAAACTCAATTTTAGTCATACATTTAGGCCAAAATGTATTCAGCCACATGTCTTTGGTAAAAAAAAAGTCAATAATTGTATATTTATTGGTTTGCGCAAAAGTTGTCACATCTACAAACTAAGGTACGTTTTCTGGAATTTACGCAGCTTTTAGTTTACGACTGCCTATCTCATTTCTTGAGGTGCTAAAATGGCAGGGCAGTACAAAACCCCCCCAAATGACCCCATTTTGGAAAGTAGACCCCCTAAGGAAATTGATAAGAGGCATGTTGAGCCCATTGAATATTTTATTTTTTTGCCTCAAGCGATTGAATAATGACAAAAAAAAAATTTTTTTTTTTTTTTTACACAAAGTTGTCACTAAATGATATATTGCTCACACATGCTATGGGCGTATGTGAAATGACACCCCAAAATAAATTCTGCTGCTTCTCCTGAGTACGGGGATACCACATATGTGGGACTTTTTGGGAGCCTAGCCGCGTACGGGGCCCCGAAAACCAAGCACCGCCTTCAGGCTTTCTAAGGGCGTAAATTTTTGAGTTCACTTCTCACTACCTATTACAGTTTTGAAGGCCATAAAATGCCAAGATGGCACAAAACCCCCACAAATGACCCCATTTTAGAAAGTAGACACCCCAAGCTATTTGCTGAGAGGCATGTTGAGTTCATGGAATATTTTATATTTTGCCACAAGTTGCGGGAAAATTACAAACTTTTTTTTTTTTTTTTTTTTTTTCACAAAGTTGTCACTAAATGATATATTGCTCACACATGCCATGGGCATATGTGAAATGACACCCCAAAATAAATTCTGCTGCTTCTCCTGAGTACGGGGATACCACATATGTGGGACTTTTTGGGAGCCTAGCCGCGTACGGGGCCCCGAAAACCAAGCACCGCCTTCAGGCTTTCTAAGGGCGTAAATATTTGACTTCACTCCTCACTACCTATTACAGTTTTGAAGGCCATAAAATGCCAAGATGGCACAAAACCCCCACAAATGACCCCATTTTAGAAAGTAGACACCCCAAGCTATTTGCTGAGAGGCATGTTGAGTCCATGGAATATTTTATATTTTGCCACAAGTTGCGGGAAAATTACAAACTTTTTTTTTTTTTTTTTTTTTTTCACAAAGTTGTCACTAAATGATATATTGCTCACGCATGCCATGGGCATATGTGAAATGACACCCCAAAATAAATTCTGCTGCTTCTCCTGAGTACGGGGATACCACATATGTGGGACTTTTTGGGAGCCTAGCCGCGTACGGGGCCCCGAAAACCAAGCACCGCCTTCAGGCTTTCTAAGGGCGTTACAGTTTTGAAGGCCATAAAATGCCAAGATGGCACAAACCCCCCCCAAATGACCCCATTTTGGAAAGTAGACACCCCTAAATTTAGGGGTACACTAGTGAGACTAGGTAATAAATGGCGGGTGCCCTGAAACTATAAAAAAATAACTAACCAACCAGCGTCACCTGTAACAGTTATATGGTGATCACTGGTGAAAGGGTTAACTAGGGGGCAATCAGGGGGCTTTATGCGGTAGTATATGGGGGTCCCTGGCGCTATAAAAAGCTGCGGCGAACCTAAATACCTACTTGCCTAACTAGCGTCACCTGTGACACTAATACAGCGATCAGAAAAACGATCGCTTATTAGGCTGGGTTCACACTGGAGCGATGCGGGAACGCCACGAATGCGCGGCGGGTTCCCGCATCGCATGCCTCCCGGCGGCAGTTCACACTGCCCTATGCGAACTGCTGGGAGTGTCAGTGAAATGTTACTGACACCCCCAGATCAGTTCGCATATCGCAGTGCGATCTGCAAACTCGGATCGCATGGTGTGAACACCCATGCGATCCGATTCTGCTGCGGGCCAAAAAAAGGGTCCCGTGCGAATTTGCGGCGGGTGCGGCGGGTGTGGCGGGTGCGGCGAATGGCTGAACTCGAATCGCACAGAGATCGGATGTGATTTGCACTGCAGTGCGAATCACATCCGTTCTCAAACCGCTGCAATCTGAACCCAGCCTTAGTGACACTGGCGACGGGGGGTGATCACGGGGTTAAACCTTTATTGGGGGGGTTAGGGGGGTACCTTAGAACTAAAGGGGGCTAACCCTAACTGCCCTAACAGTTATTAGTCACAAATGACACCCGCCGGGTGATCAGGGGGTTAAACCTTTATTAGGTAATAAATGGCGGGTGCCCTGAAACTATAAAAAAATAACTAACCAACCAGCGTCACCTGTAACAGTTATATGGTGATCACTGGTGAAAGGGTTAACTAGGGGGCAATCAGGGGGCTTTATGCGGTAGTATATGGGGGTCCCTGGCGCTATAAAAAGCTGCGGCGAACCTAAATACCTACCTGCCTAACTAGCGTCACCTGGGACACTAATACGGCGATCAGAAAAATGATCGCTTATTAGGCTGGGTTCACACTGGAGCGATGCGGAAACGCCGCGAATCCGCGGCGGGTTCCCGCATCGCATGCCTCCCGGCGGCAGTTCACACTGCCCTATGCGAACTGCTGGGAGTGTCAGTGAAATGTTACTGACACCCCCAGATCAGTTCGCATATCGCAGTGCGATCTGCAAACTCGGATCGCATGGTGTGAACACCCATGCGATCCGATTCTGCTGCGGGCCAAAAAAAGGGTCCCGTGCGAATTTGCGGCGGGTGCGGCGGGTGTGGCGGGTGCGGCGGGTGCGGCGAATGGCTGAACTCGAATCGCACAGAGATCGGATGTGATTTGCACTGCAGTGCGGTGCGAATCACATTCGTTCTCATAAACCGCTGCAATGTGAACCCAGCCTTAGTGACACTGGCGACGGGGGGTGATCACGGGGTTAAACCTTTATTGGGGGGGTTAGGGGGGTACATTAGAACTAAAGGGGGCTAACTCTAACTGCCCTAACAGTTATTACAGTCACAAATGACACCAATGCAAAAAAAAAAAAAAAAAAAAAAAAAAATGACATTGGTGTCACTGTGACTGGGGGGCAGGGGTAATTGGGGGGGTGATCGGGGGGTAAAGGGGGGGTGTGAGTGTGCCTGGCATGTTCTACTGTGTGTGGGATGTGTTGGTGCAACTCACTGATCCGCTCTCCTCCGTGTCGGAACGAAAAATACCGACACGGAGGAGAGAATACATCACTTCCTCTCCTGTGTTTACATTACAGGAGAGGAAGTGATGTCACCGGGGATTTCTATTCGTCGGGAGCGATCGCGAGGGGGTGGCCATGAATGAATGGCCGTCCCCTCGTCCGGGATCGCTCCCGAACGAAAACCGACCGCCGCAGGCACCGGGCGGGGGCCCGATCGGGCCCCCGACCCGCGGGAGGCAAATCACGTACATGTACGTGCTTATGCCTGCCCGTGCCATTCTGCCGACGTACATCGGCGTTAGGCGGTCGGCAAGTGGTTAAAAAAAAAAATTCATCATGTTACTTATCTAAAGACTAATACGTTTTCATGCGATTTCCATTGTGCACTGCTTTTTATTTTCTGTATCCTGATATCCATTTTTCCAGTGGTTGGTAGCTGCACTGGAACCTAGTTTACTATATATTTTTCAGGTTGTACATGACAATGCACATGACTAGTAGTTTGTAGCGCTAATAGGAACTGTATATAGGTAGGTCAGTGTAGGGGTCAGGTGGATCAGTGTGGTAGGCAGGCATGTCAGTGTAGTGGGCAGGTAGGTCACTGTAGTGGTCAGGTAGGTCAGTGTAGTGGTCAGGTAGGTCAGTGTAGTGGTCAGGTAGGTCAGTGTAGTGGTCAGGTAGGTCAGGGTAGGGGTCAGGTAGGTCAGTGTAGTGGTCAGGTAGGTCAGGGTAGGGGTCAGGTAGGTCAGTGTAGTGGGCAGGTATGTCAGTGTAGTGGTCAGGTAGGTCCACTTAAAGGCTTATACACACTATAAGTGTAGCACCCTGGAGTTTAGTCAGGAAACTCCTCACATATTTCCTTGCCAAGAGTAATTATCTTGGTCGATTGATAGGGATCTATTGATTTCTCCCTAAGTTTGGCCTTGTTGCACTTTTCTCTTCTACCACTGGGTGGCCGGGTACTTGATGGTACTAGATATGAGAAGGGCAACCCAAAGTCAGGTTATGAGTATATGGGGTATCTCAGCCAATGAATCCCTTGGCCTGCTGGGAGAGCCTATATATTTAGGGGAGGTCAGGTGATCCCTGCCACCTGGACTGCAGTCTGGGTGGACGTTTTTCGTACGCCCTGGGCTGCTAGACTGGAGATTGGGCCTGTCTCAGGGGCATCTGGCTGCTAGGCTATGTGAGGGCCTATCCAGAAGTAAGAGAGCAGCGCAGGGCTGGGATTGCGGCTTGCAGTCCAAGCAGAAGTGACGGTTCTGCCAGCGGGAGAACCTGTCAGTGGTCGGAGGTAGAAGGGCAGCTGTCGCCACGAAGGGACCAGTCGCCTTTAGAAGGGACTACAATGAGTAACTGAAGAAAGTACCAGAACCATATTCTCACCGAAAGGGCATGGTGGAGAATAGGGAAACTTCAGGCGCTGATCAAGTCAGGGACCTAACCAGTGGAGGAGATGCTTGCAGAGTAGCCTTGTGTGTCCAGCCAGGGACCGAGCCGGTTAGCAGGTGTGAAGCTTGAAAAGTATCTGGAGTGCCATACTAGGGATCCAGCGGAGAAGTGGGGGTGACGCTTGAGGGGATACCACCAGTAAACCATCAGTGAATCAGAGGGTCTAGTGGGAGACCAGCAGCTCAGTAATGAAGAACTACAAGGAGCAGTTGAAGTGGAGCTGAAAGAACAGTTGCATTTGAGTTAGGAACTGTTAAAGGACTATTACCATAGAGATAGCATTCCTGCAAGTGCAGATGTGGCTTCTTGCTGCACAGCTGTCCTCCTTTTGAAATTTCTGAGTCTGCCAATTGAGTTTGCAACTATCTAAGGGTGTCCTGGCCCTAACCCTCTTTCCCCTAAAAAATATATAAAAAGGACTGTCAAAAGAAATAAAACCTCTTTTAAATCCAAGAAGTGTCTGGTGCCCAATGACTTTCATCATCTTTGCACCCACTATGCCTCACAACCCACTACATATTGAAGGATGTCAGTTATCTTTGGACTTGGAGGTCCTCATTAGACTGAAGAAGGCTGGAGACCTTAGACATAAGAAAATCGGACGAACATTTTTGTCCAAAGAATTTTGATAGGATTTCCGAATAGTGTGAAAAACTCTTTTGGAATGACTTGCCCTTTAAAGGAATCATGAACTAGGATAACTGTATTCAATTTGCAATATAATATGTAATACCACTGGAAAGTGAAGGGATGTACAGTAACCCAAGGCAACCAATCAGAAATCACTTAACTACTTGCCATCCAGGCCATTTCTGACACTTCACTCCCACATGTTAATAATATCCTTTTTTTTTTTTGCCAGAAAATTACTTAGAACCCCAAACATTATATATATATATATATATATATTTTTAGCAGTATTTACACAGCAGGTTTTCAAACGCAATTTTTGGGGAAAAAAGGCACTCTCATGAATTAAAAAAAATAAAACACTAAAGTTAGCCCAATTTTTTTGTATAATGATGATGTTACACCAAGTAAATATATATCTAACATGTCATGCTTTAAAATTACATCTGCCGTGGAATGGTGGCAAGCTACGGTGCTTAAAACTCTCCATAGGCGACACTTTAAACGCCTTTATCAGTTTAGAGTTACACAGAAGGTCTGATACTAGAATTATTGCTCTCGCTCTCACATTCGCAACAATACCTCACATGGATGGTGCGATAGCCATTTACATATGCGTGTGATAGTAACGTATGTGTTCGCATTTGTGCGTAAGCACGGTGGGACGGGGGGGGGGGGCTTTATATTTTTTTATTTTTTTTAACAATTTTTTTATTTTCTTTTACACTTTTTTTTGTACTAACTTTATTGTTATCAAAAGGGATGAACAACATCAATGTGACATCATGGGTCGTGACAGGTCCTCTTTATGGAGATAAAAATCCAAAAAGGTTGCGCTCATAAATAATAATAAAATAAAAATATTACACTAATCCAAGATAACTCAATTTAAACCTAAATAAATAAATCTTAAATCCTGTGAAAGAATTATAGATAACAATTCATCAAGATAAAAATAATAAATGAACATCAACTAATATAAAAAAAATCCTAAAAAAATTAATTAACGTGAATAATCGTGAACTTCACATAGATATGTCCATAAACATTCCAAAAAATCTCAAAAAGCAAATATTTCTATAAGAAAATTCTTATAAAAAAAAACACAAATCCAAATACAGAAAAGAAATGAAAAATAAAAACATATATGGAAATCAGTCCACAGTCCGTGAAAAGTTTTGAATGATGACTGGGATATTTTCCTCAATAAAGTGACTTGTGCTGAAGAAATTTTTTTCCACAATAAGGTGATTTGTGGTGAAAAAAATCCCACCACCAGATGCAGTGCACGCTTACCGGCTGTGAGAGATTCAAGCGCATATAGCCATAACCCGGCTGGGACCTTTCTCCTTGAAGGAGTCTCCACACACAGTCCAATCGTCGAGACGATCCGATTGGTGAGATCCTCTGGCAAGGTCGCCCAGTTCCACTTAGTCAGCTCTCTACTGATACCATATGGTATGGCGAAGGGTAAATCATTGTTTGCTCGAAAGAAGGGAAGGTGGAGCAAACATAGGTAAAACCCGTAGGGCACTTTTATTAAAAAAAACGTATCAACAGAAAAAACGATCGTATATATATATTAAAGAACATTAAAACTTGCATAGAATTGTGGCCGGCCGGCTACAGAACACACGCCCGTGCTTGTATACAAACGGACACGCGGTGACGTCAGCACGTCGTTCCTCCCTATACGCACGGACATAGCACGCGGTGACGTCAGCACGTCGTTCCTCCCTATACGCACGGACGTAGCACGCGGTGACGTCAGCACGTCGCTCCTCCCTATACGAACGGACATAGCACGCGGTGACGTCAGCACGTCGCTCCTCCCTATACGAACGGACGTAGCACGCGGTGACGTCAGCACGTCGTTCCTCCCTATACGCACGGACATAGCACGTGGTGACGCCAGCCCGTCGTTTCTCCCTATACGCACGGACGTAGCATGCGGTGACGTCAGCGCGTCGCTCCTCCCTATACGAACGGCCATAGCACGTCGCTCCCCCCTATATGAACGGACGTAGCACGCGCTGACGTCAGCACGTCGCTCCTCCCTATATGAACGGACGTAGCACGCGCTGACGTCAGCACATCGCTCCTCCCTATATGAACGGACGTAGCGTGCGGTGACGTCAGCACGTCGCTCCTCCCGATATCTTTATGGAGAGATCTGGGGTCCGGCCTCCCATGCAACCGATCAGACACAGATCGGTCTGATCAGCTGCTTTTCTGGCCGCTGGTGGTCAGGTAAACAAAGGGGCAGGACCGGAAGTGTTGATATAACTCATCGCTCCCAGTTTCTGGGGTTACAGAGAGGGGGACAACGTCAGTTCCTCTCTCTCTGTACAGGGCAGCCATTGCCACCGGCCTCATCGCTCCCGGCCTTTGCAATGGGACTGGGGAGCTGGGGAGAGGCGGCGGCAGGAGGGGGGTGGGACCACCCTTCCGCCACCCTAATAAGTTATCGAGTGGCTAATTAGCCAGTCGATCACTTCTGCATGTAAGAGAATCGCCTGCTGCAAAGAAGGATACTGGGATGATGCCTGTAGGTACAGGCATCATCCGCGTATAACCACTGAAACTCGGGGACGTCCATGTATATACCTTTGGTGGCAAGCGGTTTAATTAGCTTGCCTTTTCCAAGATGCTTAATACCGAACTCTTATTGAGTTTAAATAGATACACGCAAACACCTTATAGCAGCCTTTCTCAACCTTTTCAACAGAGAGGAACCCTTGAAATAGTTCTCCGGTCTCGGGGGAACCCCTGCTAAAAATTAGAAATCTACAACTCCTGATACATTAGTGTGATGGTCAGTGGGAAGAACGATCCTTACACTTGTGGGCATTGGGAAGAATTACCTACTTACAGATAGCTAAAAATATCAATGGTGTCGGTGGAAACTTATCTGAGAGGTAGAAATTGCCCAATGCTGAAGGAACCCCTAACAACCTCTGGAGGAACCCTAGGGTTCCACAGAACCCTGGTTGAGAATCACTGTCTTATAGTGTCTGACCCCCGTATTATGTGGAAACATATGGAAAGGGTGAGAAGACGTACTTGTAGAGGCAGAGATTCCGGCACACAGCAGGAGGAGGTTCACAGCGAAGAACATCTTGGCAGGTGAGGGTGCAGGTTGGCAGCTATAGAGAGATGGGAGACTTTGTTCCATACATATGATTCCTGGACTCCACCTAATACGGGAAGCTGGTCTACCATTGGCTGACAGAAGGAATTTAATAAAAAAAAAACATACAGTGATTTTTTTTTTTTTTTTTTTATCGTGTAAATGTTTTTGTCAAACTGTATGTATGTATATATAGTATACAGTATATGTGTAATATGATCTAATATTATTCACAGAGCTATCAAAAATAACATTAAATATCACATTACATAAGTACAAATGCACACACTGAACGAAACATGATATATTTGTCCTTTTCCAACTTCCTGCTTGAGAAGGCTTACAGTGAGATAAATGGATAATCGCACCACGAAAACTGAATCAGTCCTAAAGAAAATCATTAAAACTTTTTGTACTTAGGGTGTAGTGAGATGGATATGTACAATTCCCTCTTCTGGAACCCAATCCCTCTGTCCCTATTTTTTCTACATCCATCCCTCCTTAGGCATGCCATACAGATCTGTATAATAAACCTACTATCACTATAATTCTACCTTTATGTTAAAGTCCCTGACAAATTGTTTAAAGCCTTAAATTGGACTGTGTATGGGACTTTTACTTAGTCACTTTTTACATGTGTGGCATTTGGGACATTATTTAGAGCTTATTTTTATTTGCATTATTGTTTTATTTTGCTGTCTCATATTTACTTTTAGGTTTATAGTGTGGAGTGCTTCTCTTTTATCTGATTAATTGTTTTCAATGTGTATAGTGATTGCACATATACAATATATGGCCCAATCCAGCAAAGATACATCCCCATGTATTCAGCAAAGAGACAGCTCAATCCAGAAAAGACATCCCCATATGTTCAGCAAAGAATTGGCTCAATCCAGCAAAGAGACATCCTAATATATTCAGCAAAGAGACATCTCCACATTCTCAGCAAAAAGATGACCCAATCCAGCAATGAGACATCCCAATCTAGCAAGGAGACGACCCAGTCCAGCAAAGAGACATCCCCATATATTCAGCAAAGAGACATCCCCATTTATTAAGCACAGAGACATCCCCATATATTCAGCAAAGAGACATCCCCAATTATTCAGGAAGGTGACTGCCCAATCCAGCAAAGAGACTACCCAATCCAGCAGAGTCATCACAATATAGCAATTATTAAAATATGGCACATTCGACACACACAGCCAGGTCCTGCTAGTTTATTTTATTTTTTTAATTGCTACAGCCTGCAGTCGACGGTACCCAGAGTTTTCTCTCTGCCTGCACCCACTCCCTTCCTTCCCTGCTGAATTGGCCAGGCCGGACCTGGAAAGTAGCTCCACAAGGCAGCCAAAGCATCCTGGGGGGGCTCCAGCCATGGTTGGGGCCCAGGCCCCCTACATTTGTATGGGCTGTCCACCCTTCAGGTCGGCCCTGTTAATAGCTATTTCCCATTTAACGCATTATGTTAGTAATTTAAAAAAAAATTTTAAACAAAAACAACAGACTTTAGATAAAGATAAAAGAATGGAAACATCAAATATGTATACCGTATATAACGTAATATATGTGTAAAAAAAAAATAATTAGTAGTCATAATTACACACATTCTAGTTAATATCAATGCAAATCCTACCTTACATATGACTAAACTATGGACAACACCAAAAAATCGTTTTTTTGGTGGTTCCACTAATGACAAGATCAAAGGGAAATTAGTACAGTTCAACAAAGAATATACATAATTTGTTATGTCACATAATGCCATAGCGAAAGAACTCAAACCAAAACATAACAATCTAATAGAGTCTATCAATAAAAACAAAAAACAAATAACAAAAGAAAACCCACAATAGTGGGTATGTATTAGGGCAAACCAAAAAAATTATACGTATAAAAATCACCGAAAATAACAGGGACACCCTATGTTGTTGCTAAGGACCATATAGGTACTATACAAAACCCACCACTAATGGCACGTACACACAGACTATCCGGCGGACCAGAATACGCCTGACAATTCGACCATGTGTGGGCTCTGGCGGACTTTGAAAGAAGTCTTGACTCAAAATTGACTTGGCTTTCCAGCATACAATCCACTCGTCTCTGTCTGCTAGTCCGCCAGACTTTCCAAATGAACGGACTAGCCCACACACCGTTCATTTTGAACGTGACTTCAGGTACGACAGGACTAGTGAGATTGACACCTCGCGAGCCCTGTTGCCTGGTATGGGTTTTAAGGGCCATTTTTCGGTGTAGGGGGTACCCCCAAAGTCCATACCAGACCCTTATCTGAGCACGCAGCCCAGCCGGTCAAGAAAGGGGGTGGGGACGAGCGATTGACCCCCCTCCTGAGCCATACCAGGTCGCGTGCCCTCAACATGGGGTGTAACCCCGCCCCTTATGATTTCACAGTCCCGGGATGCTGGGACTGTGACATCATAAGGGGCGGGGTCACCATGTGACATCACCCGGTGACCCGCCCCTTATGCCTATATAAGTCGCCATGCAACGTGTCCCTCGTATTACAGCCGGAGAGAGCGTAGTGTGAACATCAGAAGAAGAGAAGAAGGAAGAAGAAGGAGGTGGCGGCGGCAAACGAGAAGACCGGGCCAATGCTAGTAAAAGAGCTGGAAGAAGATAGTGGAGGAGCCCGGCAGAACAACCGAAGAGCGGGAGAAGAGGCCGGAAAGACCCCCAAAGTCAGAAGAAGACCCCCGAAGTTGCAAGAAGGCACCCGGACGGCGATGATGACGAAGGAGAAAACCGGGCTCCTCCACTAGCAAAAGAGTGGCAAAAGAGCAGAAGATAGTGGAGGAGCCTGGCGAGAAGACCCCCGAAGTCAGGAGAAGACCCCCGGAGATGCCTAATAAACTACTTTAAAATCCCGTGTTGTGTGTTTTTTATTTACACATTGTACCCCATACTAATTCACATAGGGTGGGGGGCCGGAATCTGGGGGCCCCCTTATTAAAGGGGGCTCCCGGATTCCAATAAGCCCCCCACTCGCAGACCCCGACAACCAATGGCCAGGGTTGTCAGGAAGAGGCTCTTGTCGTCATCAACATGAGGACAAGGTGCTTTGGGGTGGGGGGGGTCGCAGGGCGCCCCCTTCCCCAAAGCACCCATCCCCCCATATTGAGGGCATGCGTGCTTGGATAAGGGTCTGGTAAAGTTTTTGGGGGGACCCCACTCTGTTTTTTTGGCATAGGGGTTCCCCTTAAAATCCATACCAGGCGACAGGGCTAGCAAGGTGTCAATCTCGCTGATGGAGGCGGCGACATTGACTTCCTTCGCTAATCCCGTCGTACCTCAAGTCACGTTCAAAATGAACGGACTTTAGTCCATGTGTGGGCTAGTACGTTCATTTGGAAAGTCCAGTGGACTGTCCGCCAGACCTAGTATGCCAGAAAAGTCAGTTCGTGTGTGGATATGTGTGGGCAAGTCCGCTCGTTGGGAAAGTTAGGACCTCTGCTGCAGAGTCCGGCGGATTGTCCGCTGGACTAACTCTGCCGGATAGTCTGATCGTGTGTACGCAGCATAAGACATACTAAGGAATGCTATAGAATTGTATTGACAAAAGGCTAAACCAGAACGGGTCATATCATATATATAAACAAAAGACTAAAATTAATCATAAAAAAATGTTGATACCATTTTGGATATTAACACATTTATGGATTAAAAAACATTATTTTGCAACTGTAAATGAACATGAGGCTGAGGTTCCCACTTCCCACTATTTGTGATCTAGAAGATGAAAAGGTGTTTTATACATTTAGGGATCAGTGTGCAGTGGGGGAGTTTGAAGACTTGTTTTGGTAGAGTGGTTTACAGCTACCAACGTTGATAGTACCCAACCCTATAAGATAAGATCCGAGTTTTATCCCATTACTGCCTGGTATGCAGAGATGGACAGATTTCAAAAAACCTCACTGCTTTAGCTATGAGAACCTCTGCCAATATGTACACTAGACGGGATAACCTCTTGTCTGATGAAAGGAAAGCAATTAAAAATCTTGAGGAGGATTCCTCCATTATTTGTAATTCGGATGTTTGATAGTAGTAATGGGAATAGAGACCTACAGACAAGAAGCAGAGAGATAACTGTCAGACAAATGCACCTACCTAAAACTTTCATGTGATCCAACTAAAAAATATAAGGTTATCCTAACTTCACTGGTTAATGAGGGAGTTGCATTGGGTATTTTTAATAGTAAGATGGGGGAAGAATTGATTCCACAGTATCCGGCGGTGTTGATTTTTCATCATCTCCCCAAAACCCACAAAGGTTTGGATCCATTACAGGGGCTGGTATTAGTTCCCTCAACAAGAGACTGGGCCAGTGGCTGGATAATATATTGCAGCCACTGGTCCGTCAACTAGTTATCTCAAGGACACTAACCATCTCCTCAATATCATGATTAATACCAGTCGGGAGCCGTGCTTTATGTGGATCACCTGTGATGTCAGTAGCCTTGACTCTTCCATACCACATAGACTGGCTATTGTGGCGATCTGCTTTTATTGGGAACGCTACACCAACTTTGTAGTGGAGGTCCGCATGTTTATTGTATTTATTGTATATGCAGGGCCTTAATGAGGGGCTAAATTCTCGCCATCTTTAGCTAATCTCTTTATGGGATGGTGGGAACAATGCTACATATATGGATTTTGTAATCCGTTCAGACAGTATATCAGGTTGTTCTATCGTTATATAGACGACATGATTTTTATTGTCGATGAACAGATGGGTTCTTTGGATTCCTTTTTGGAGTATTTGAACAGAAAGTATATGAATCTACATTTCACAGGGCATGTTCACAAACATAGGATGAGTTTCCCTGATGTCAGTTTGAATGCTGTGGGTAATGGTGTTAGCACGAATCTTTAAAGAAAACACTTATCTGGTAACACACTTTTGATGGCCAACTCAGGACATCCCCAACATACTGTTGAGGGTATTCCTGTCGGACAGTTTTTGAGAGTTCGCCGTCTGTGCAGCAGTCAACAGGCATTCGAGAAACAGACAGCAGCTCTATATGGACGTTTCATAGAGAGGGGGTATCCAAGATGGATGCTTGATAGAGCTGTAGCTATTTCAGGCTCTAAAGAGAGAAGTCAGCTTCTAAAGGGGAGTAAAAATTATGGTCAGAAGAAAGGTAATTTTAATAAAAATAGACTCTGAGTACCCCCTTTAGTTCTGAGTTGAAGGACATCAAGGACATTGTTTATAGGTATCTACCCATCCTGATTGAAGATCAGATATGTGCTGATCTACTTAAAGATGGTGTTAACATCGTTTCAAGGAGGGCACCTACCTTAGGGGATTCCCTGTCACCTAGTTTGTTTCAAACAGGTAAGATACGGTCTCCTACCTTGTTGCACTGCAAGGGCAACTATCACTGTGGCGGCACTGGTTACCCTTGTTGTAGGCATTTAATTGGGAGTAATGTTATTTGTTCCCATTCGACTAATAGGGAACAGAAAATATTTTTTTTTTTAACTGCAATACTATGTCATACATATCATTACCTGCAAAATATGCCATGTGCAGTATATAGGACGCACCACCAGACGATTGCGGGATAGATTTTATGAACATCTTTAGAGCATGGAAAAGAATAAATCTACCAATGTGGCACATCACTTCAATAGGCAACACAATGGAGATATTTCAGCGGTAGGGGTGCAAATCTTGGAGAAAGTTAATACACCCAGGGTGGGGGGGGGGGGGGGATATTTTCTACTTTCTCTGTAAGAGGGAGATATATTGGATATTCCATTTCAAAATTCGGATCCCTTGTGGCTTAAACTTTGAATGGGGTATCACTCATTTTTATGATTAATTATAGTTTTTTTGTTTATATGTATATGAGATGACCTGTTCTGGTTTAGCCTTTTGACAATACAATTCTGTAGCATTCCTTAGTATGCCCCACACCACAGAGCTCCACAGGTGCAGGGCGCTGCTGACTTCCAAAAATGTCATTGGTGTGGGCTTTTTTTCAACACATGTACAGTAGATCTCACCATTGCTGTTGCAATCTATGTCTGAAGCAGATCAAGCGTGGCCAGAACAGCACCTGCTTGGGCACCGCATGCTTGACAAGACTTATGACAACCTGCCATGCAGTTCTTTAGCAACAGCACCTAAAAGACCCACATAATAAAAAAATGGACTTCTCCTTGTTCCTCATCTCAACCCCTATTATACCTCCAGTCCTCTCAAAAACCTGCTCTGAAAGGAATGAAGGTATAGCAATAGGTGCCACAAGTACTTGCAACCAATCTGCTAGCAGTACACTACCAGTTGATATCAGCTGACAAATTTCGATACCCCAGTTGCTGAACCGTAAAAAAATACTGTCCCAACCATCCACATGCTCAGTGTCTAAATGCTAGTTTGGCCAAATTGCTAGCACTGCAACTTCTGCCTTTTCAGCTGGTAGACTCTGCCTCCTTTTGTGAATTTGTGGAATGTGCTACACCACAGTGGGAGGTTCCAAAACCAATTTAGTTTTTTTCACATAAGGCCGTTCCAGCTCTCTCCTGTCATGTTGAAGGCAATGTTTTGGCCTTGTTGGACAGGGCGGTCAGCAGCAAGGTTCATATTACTGCTGACTCATGGTCCAGCAGGTATGGTCAGGAACGTTACCTTTCATTTACGGTGCACTGGGGAAATCTGTTGGAAGCTGGGAAGGATGCAGGACAGGGTTCAGTGTTGGAGCTTGTTCCACCACCATGCCTCCAAAAAGCTGATGGTGATTCTGCCACATCTCTCTGCTCCACCCCTCCTCTTCTTCTTCCTCTGTGGCCTCTTCTGCAGAAATGTCCTCTGAACCAGCAGTGCTCCCTAAGTGTTTAAGGGGCTACACAAGCAGTCAGTCTAAAAGATGCCATGCGGTGTTTCAGTTGGTCTGCCTAGGGGACAGGAGTCACACTGGGGCAGAGATTCTGTCAGCTCTGCAGGGGCAGGTTTAGAGGCAGTTGTCGCCACAGCAGGTTGAGCCAGAAATTATTGTATGTGACATTGGCGCCAACCATCTCTCCATCCTCTGATAGGGACACTTGACCCATGTTCCATGCTTGGCAGATGTCCTGAATTTGGTGGTACAGCGTTTATTGACCAGGTACCCATGCTTACAGGAACTTCTGAGGCAGGCCAAAAAAGTCTGTGGCCATTCTGTGGCCGGCAGTCTGTGGCCAGCGGTCATACAATGCCAGTGCCGGGCTGGCTGACATTCAACGGGAATTCAACCTGCCCACCAACCGCCTCATTTGTGACATGGCCATCAGTTGGAACTCAACACTGGCAATGCTGCAGTGGCTGCACACACAGCAGAGGGCAATAAATGAATACATGTGTGAGTATGGCACCAAGACAGGCTCGGGGGAGCATGGCTTCTTTTCGCCATGCCAGTGGCTACTGATTAAGGATGCATGGACTGTCCTATCACCATTTGAGGAGGCCACGAGGATGGTGAGCAGCGACAATGCATGGATCAGTGACACTGTCCCTCTAGTCTTTCAGTCGGAGCACACACTTCATGGAATCATGGACAGGGCACTTGAGGCAGAACAGCGGGAGGAAGAGGAGGACTTTCTTTCCTCCCAAGGCCCCTTTTATGCAGATAGCATTCCTGCGGGGCTGCCAAACACACAGGATGAAGAGGAGGAGGATTGTGTCAGCATGGATGTGGATAACACACAGCAGTCTTCAATCAGTCCCCATGGCTGGGAGAAGGTAGTTCCTGACAATGTCATCCTTATTGACCCAGAGGACTCAGAAATATTTACAAAAATGTGAGGGGTGTACTTACTTTTGTGAGATACTGTATATTTTTCGTTTAGGCAGTTGTTCATCGTATGTCACTATTTGTTTGGTTATCTCATTTGTTTTACACAGTTTGGTATGTTGAAGGTGTGTTTACATTTATGTTATTCACTTATCTTTTTAAATAAAATGATATGCTTTTACACACTATTTGTGAGAGCCTCTAGTCCCAGTTGATGCCTTGTATGGGGAAACGCTTCAGTGGAGCAGCAATCCTTGACGTCACCATGTATCAGCCTGCTATCAATTTTACTTTCTACCGTAATTTTGGATTCTCTTCCTTTTATCCGATGATATACCATGATGTTGGAGATTACCTTATCTTTAAGAATTTCATATAACCGGACAGCCCGCTGTATGAAAGAGAGTTTTTCCCCTAGAGGAGTATGAGGAGGGGAGTCTCTCTGTTGGCTAATTTTTGTGTGAGCGTGTATGATCTCTATCATTTGGGATCCAACAGTCCTGGTAAGTTGCGCTGAATGATTTCTGTGTGAACAGGAGCACCGGCTAAACATATTGTGTCCCTATATCAATCTGAACTTCTCTGGAGTACTTATGGACTTTTTTTTCTCCTTTTTTTGTAAATTTTTAGAATTTTGTTCATGATCAATTATTAAGTACTGAATTCTGCCATTTCACCTTTTATATAAGACCCCTTTCACACTGGGGCGTTTTTCAGGTGTTTTTCCGGCGCTTTAGCGTTAAAAAAAACACCTGTAAAGCGCTTGAAAGAAGACTTATCTGCAGTCCCAATGTGAAAGCCCAAGTGCTTTAAGAGCCCTTTCACAATGTCAGCCGCTTAAACTAGCAGCGATTTACCAGCGTTTTTCTAGCGTTATTGGGGCGTTTTTAACCCCTGCTAGTGGCCAAATAAAGGGTTAAAAGCGCCCACAAAACGCTGCTGCCAATAGCGTTTTTCAGGCGTTTTTCAGGCGTTTTACAGGCGCTTCCCATTGATTTCAATGGGAAGGGGCACTTTAGGAGCGGTGTATTCACCGCTCCAAAAGCGCTGCAAAGAAGCTGCTTGCAGGACTTTTTTTGATGCCCTGCCAGCGCAGCGCCTCAGTGTGAAAGCACTCAGGCTTTTACATTGGGATTGCAGTTGCAGCTTCTTTCAGGCACTTTTTTTAACGCTAAAGCACCTGAAAAACGCCCAAGTGTGAAAGGAATCTCGGTGTGAAAGCACTCGGGCTTTTACATTGGGACTGCAGTTGCGGCTTCTTTCAGGCGCTTTTTTTAACGCTAAAGCGCATGAAAAACGCCTGAGAAACGCCCCAGTGTGAAAGGGGTCTTAATGTTGGATTTATCTTATATACAGACACAATATATGTGCCTGATATTGTCTTCGGGCAGTCCACACATTTCTGGTCACACCGATTCCTGTCATAACACCAAGGCCAGTCCTGACCAGAAGTGGCTGCACAGGGAAGCCTTCTTGGCGCTGCTTTTGTTTGTGGCAAGATGCATCCTGAGGAGGTTATCTACTTTTTTTTTTTTGCTAGTGACAGAGAAAAAAGAACATTGCTGCCAGATACTGAAGGAGAGGGTCAGAGATCAGCTGTTAGAATGTATTTTTCTTGCTCATTCCCTAGTTGATCAGAGCAGGATGTTGTTTGGTGATGTTCAGCCATTGATTTAAGTCTTTGCGGAATTGACTTTGTCCGGTATTCCTAAAGGTGGTGATGACTTTTCTCCCCATTCAGTATGGCTCAGATAGAATCATTGGTATGGTTATTGGAGGATGAATGGGCTTATTTCTTTGAGCAGTATTCACTAGTCAGTGTGTAAACTGAATTGTGTTCAACCATTATTACAAGCATAGTCAGATATATTGCATTCAGCCTCAGTCAGCTTGCAGCAACCCATTCCTGCTGCTAGACACCTGCATCCTTAAGTATCTCTCTCTCCATCACCCACAGCAACCACAGTTGCAGTCCAGTATAGCCTACTAGCAACCATATGTCAGTACCCTGTTTCCACTTGCTGTACCTACCCTGCCTTTAACCCCTTGAAGATTATCTCTTCTCCACTGCCTGCAACAATCCCACAGAAATCCTTCTTAGCAACTGCTCCCTCTTTTCACCATCCCTCAGCTCTTCTCTTCCATCAGCTGCTCCACCTGCTCACAGTCCTGAGTTTACATACAGAACCTCAGTGGCTAAACCCAAAAAGAAACTGAAGTTTTTCCAAAATTTGCACAATCCTGTCACTATACAAGTCTGCCTCCATGCCGACCAATCTGCTCCAGTCTGCCTCCACGCCATCCGATCTGCTCCAGTCTGCCTCCATGCCAGGTGAGCTGCTCCAGTCTGCCTCCACGCCAGCTGATCTGCTCCAGTCTGCCTCGCGCCAGCCGATCTGCTCCAGTCTCCATTTACACCAGCCAATCTGCTAAAGTCTGCCTCCGCGCCAGTAGATCTGCTTCAGTCTGCCTCCTTGCCAGCCAATCTGCTCCAATCTGCCACCACGTCAGCTGATCTGCTCATGCCTGCATCTATGATTGCCAATGGGGTTAGGCCGGCCTCAGACGGTCCAAAACTTGATGACTTGACTGACCTTGATGTGCCTCTGCCCGCTGCCCAGCCTGATGTGCCTCTGCCCGCTGCCAGCCTGATGTGCCTCTGCCCTGCTGCCCAGGCTTATGTGCCTTTGTCCACTGTCCAGCCTGATGTGCCTCCACCCACTGCCCAGCCTGATGTGCCTCTGCCCACTGCCCAGGCTGATATACCCCTGCCTGCTGCCCAGCCTGATGTGCCTCTGCCTGATGCCCAGCCTGATGTGCCTCTGCCCACTGCTCAGCCTTGTGTGCCTCTGCCTGCTGCCCAGCCTGATGTGCCTCTGCCCGCTGCCCAGCCTGATGTGCCTCTACCTTATGTGCCTCTGTCTGCTGTCCAGCCTGATGTGCCTTTGCCTGCTACCCAGCCTGAAGTGCCTCTGCCTGTTGCCCAGCCTGATTTGCCTCTGCCTGCTGCCCAGCCTGATGTGCCTCGGCCCACTGCCAAGCCTGATGTGCCTCAACCTGATTTGCCTCTGCCTGCTGTTCAGCCTGATGTGCCTTTGCCTGCTACCCAGCCTGATATGCCTCTGCCTGCTGCCCAGTCTGATGTGCCTCTGCCTGCTGCCCAGCCTTTGTTGATCTTAATTATCTTCTACCTACCACACAGCCGGGTTCTACTGAATCAGACTCAGGACAGACTCAGGACCCATTAGCAGGTGGACACTTAGCCTTTGCACGACAATCCAACTGAGCAGTTGGCATAGGCCAGCTGCTCAGTTGGAGTGTCATGCAAAGGCTAAGAATCCAAATTCTAATGGGTCTGAAAGCTCTAAGTCCTCATGTGCCTTATATGGATTACCTGCTTGGCCTGAGATTCATTTGACAGTTTCGTCGAGCAAGTCCCTCTGGCAGTGTGTTAGCCTGGTGGTCTGGACATACCCTTGGAAACTGATAGCTCCATTTGCCTTCATGGTCCTGGTTGTGGTAAGCTCCCGGGGAAAGGCGGAATACAATCTGTGCCATGTCATGATTTAGATGGGATTGCCACAGCTCCGGGTGCACTAGGGATCCTGGGTCGGGTAACCAGTGCCTCAGAGAGACCTAGGTGGCTTTTGATGTATGGAGCAAGTCCTGGAAACCACTTCGGTGTCTGGGTTCCAGTATTGTCACATGACCCCAGGGCTAAGTTTGCAGATAACCTATGTGACCCCAGCATTGGGGTATCTGTTGTTTTGAAGGACTTGGAGGGTTGAATGCTGTACATCTTAAAAGAATCTGGCCAGCAGGACACCCAGCCAGTTGCTTGACCCTGGGTGGTGGAAAACGTTGCCTATTGATGGATCTTGGCATTAGGGCATCTCGCTTGGCACGTCTTCAGCCTATGAGGAACTTTTGCTCTGGCGTCCCCTATACTGCTAACACAGTGATCAGAAACAAAGATCTGTACACTGTACTAATGACACTGTGACAGGACAGTGAAAGGGTTAATTAGGGGTGATCAGGGGATTAAAACTTAATTAGGGAATATATG
This sequence comes from Lithobates pipiens, assembly GCF_037356315.1. Lineage (NCBI taxonomy): Eukaryota > Metazoa > Chordata > Amphibia > Anura > Ranidae > Lithobates > Lithobates pipiens. Next base: position 26,738,063 of record NW_027507788.1, read on the forward strand.
GCGGGTACCCTACCTGGGACTGCCGCTAATGCTATCTAGCACCATAGTGACACCAATACAGTGATCAGTAAAATATTTGTACACTGTACCTAGTGACACTGGGACAGGGAGTGAAGGGGTTAACTGGGGGGATTAATTGGTTCTGAAACTAATCCGACCACTGCAGGGATGGTGGGCGTTTTCGCCCCCATACCCGTGGGCACGAATCATGTACAAGTACATGATTTGGCGCACAGAGGCTGCCCTGCTGCAGTATATGTATGTGGGGTGGTCCAGAAGAGGTTAAACAAAAAAACTTTAAAGAACATTAATTATTAGATTTTCACATGTCAAAAGAAAGAGCCATGAAAAATGTCAAGGGACCCTCTTATTTTAGTAATCAGTGGGAAGAATGCTTGTGACATTGGTTGTCATTGGGAAGAATGTACCTTACACTGGTGGCCAGGGAGAAGAATGTCCCTTACATTGGAATACTTCCTCACAAATTGCTTAAAAGATTGTGGATGTCAGTGGTTACATATCTGAAAGACAGAAATTGCTAACTGCCGAAGGAAACACCTAGCAATCTTTGAAGGGACCCCAGGGTGCCACAGAACCCTGGTTATAAAAGGCTGCCTTAGGGACTGTCATGCACATATTGCAGCAGGTTCAGAAGATCAATGTCCTTCATGAAGACTCTCTTTTTCTGGAATAATTGAAGATAAATCTTATGCTGCGTACACACGGTCAAACTGTATGACGTACTTAGTCTGGCGGAAAAGTACGCCAGACTGTCCGTCGGAATTTCCGAACGGGCTACTTGCCCACACACGGCACTTTTTGAGCGGACTAATACGGCGACTAAGTCCGCCGTACTATCCGCCCTACTTTTGAAATGAATGGACTCGCCCACACACGCGGAGGAAAGTCCGCTCATTTCGAGCGCGTCTCCAGGTAGGCGGGGTCAGCGACGTCTCCTTCGCGCCGCCTGGTATGAACTTAAAGGGGAACCCCAACGCCAGAAAAAATCGGCGTGGGGGTCCCCCCCAAGTCCACAACAGACCCTTGTCCGAGCACGCTACCCCGGCCGGCCAGGAAAGGGGGGCGAGCGAGCGCCCCCCCCCTCCTGAGCCATACCAGGCCGCGTGCCCTCAACATGGGGGTGAGGACAAGGGCCTCTTCCCGACAACCCTGGCCGTTGGTTGTCGGGGTCTGCGGGCGGGGGGCTTATGGGAATCCGGGAGCCCCCTTTAATAAGGGGGCCCCCGGATACCGGCCCCCCACCCTATGTGAATGAGTATGGGGTACAATGTACCCCTACCCATTCACCTGTAAAATAAAAGTACAAAAAAAAACACAACACACGAGATAAAATACTTTATTGCACAGCTCCGGGGGTCTTCCGTCTTCGGGGGTCTTCTCGCCGGACTCCTCCGCTATCTTCTTCTAGCTCTTTTGCTAGCGGAGGAGTCCGGCTTTCTTCCTCGCCGCCGGCCTCTTCTCCCGACTTCGGGGGTCTTGTCCCCCTCTTCGGTTCTTCTGCCGGGCCACCGCGCCTTCTTATAGCTCTTTTACAGGCGGTGGCCCGGTCTTCTGTCGCCGCCGCCGCCTTCCGTTCTTCTTCTTCTTCTTCTTCTTCTTCTCCTTCTTCTCCAGGAGATGTTGACTCAACGCTCTCTCCGGCCACAATGCCAGGGCCGCGCTGCGCGGCCACTTATATAGGGACAAGGGGCGGTGTCACATGGCTTTATGTCACATGGGTTGGTCACATGGGTTGATGTCACATGGGGACTATGACATCGTAAGGGGGCGGGGTCACCATGTGACACCAACCCATGTGACATAAAGCCATGTGACACCGCCCCTTTTCCCTATATAAGTGGCCACGCAGCGCGGCCCTGGCATTGTGGCTGGAGAGATCGTCGAGTCAACATCTCCTGGAGAAGAAGGAGAAGAAGAAGAAGAAGAAGAAGAACGGAAGGCGGCGGCGGCGGCGACGGCGACAGAAGACCGGGCCACCGCCTGTAAAAGAGCTATAAGAAGGCGCGGTGGCCCGGCAGAAGAACCGAAGAGGGGGACAAGACCCCCGAAGTCGGGAGAAGAGGCCGGCGGCGAGGAAGAAAGCTAGAAGAAGATAGCGGAGGAGTCCGGCGAGAAGACCCCCGAAGACGGAAGACCCCTGGAGCTGTGCAATAAAGTATTTTATCTCGTGTGTTGTGTTTTTTTTTGTACTTTTATTTTACAGGTGAATGGGTAGGGGTACATTGTACCCCATACTCATTCACATAGGGTGGGGGGCCGGTATCCGGGGGCCCCCTTATTAAAGGGGGCTCCCGGATTCCGATAAGCCCTCCGCCCGCAGACCCCGACAACCAACGGCCAGGGTTGTCGGGAAGAGGCCCTTGTCCTCATCAACATGGGGACAAGGTGCTTTGGGGGGGGGCCGCGCGGCCCCCCCTTCCCCAAGGCACCCCCCATGTTGAGGGCACGCGGCCTGGTACGGCTCAGGAGGGGGGACGCTCGCTCGCCCCCCTTTCCTGGCCGGCCGGGTAGCGTGCTCGGACAAGGGTCTGTTGTGGACTTGGGGGGGACCCCCACGCCGATTTTTTTCGGCGTTGGGGTTCCCCTTTAAGTCCATACGAGGCAGCGGGGCCAGCGACGTCTCCTTCGCGGGCCCCGCCTACCTGGATACCCGCTCGAAATGAGCGGACTTTTCTCCGGGCGGGAAAAGTCCGCTCATTTCTAAAGTACGGCGGACTGGCATACACACGGCCGGATTGTCCGCCGAAATGCGAGTACGACGGACAGAATTTCGAAAAAAACAAAATTCTTAGTACGCCGGACTGCACGCTGAAAAAGTCAGCTGAAGCCCACACACGAGCGGACTGTCCGCTGAAATGTGTTTTGGCGGACTAAGTAGGCCATACAGTCCGCTCGTGTGTACGCGGCATTAGAATCTATAACAGATCTTAAGCATAAATATCTCTTGATTAAAATGTTTCTTGAATTCCTAACATTCCTTCAGAGAACAATATACAGTGTTGACTTTGTGCAGTTATGTCTCACTATAGGCCCTAACTGCGTCAATTCAATACTGATGTTGTCTTGGTGGCCATGTTTCTGGCACTTTTTTGCCCTGTACACACGGTCGGAAATTCTGACAGAAAAGGTCTGATCAGATTATATTGTCAGAAAATCTGATCGTGTGTGGGCTCTATCTGACTTTTTGCGTTAGAAACTCCAACAGTATAAATTTGAGAGCAGGATCTAAAATTTTCCATCAAAAAAACCCAAATTGCCTTTTTCCGATCGTTTGTAGAGAATTCAGACGGACAAAGTGCCACACATGCTCAGATCAAATTACGAGACCAAAGCTATTGGCTACTAGCCTCTACGTAGTCCCGTCTTACGCAACAAACGGATTTTCTGACAACTTTGTTCGACCGTGTGTATGCAACACCAGTTTCGGACAAAATCCGTCTGAAAAAATCCGACGGATTTTGTGGTTGGAATGTCCGACCGCATGTACAGGGCATTAGTGCAGTACTTTAGTGCAATATTTATTGCATATCTGTATATATTTTATATATAGGGGAAAGGGGATGTTTAAAAATGATCCAGCCCCTGGGTCAGATAGTCTAGGTATGCCACATTTTCTAAAAAAAAAAGAGGTTGCAAGCAAGCAGGTAAGAATATTTTATTTCAAAAGGCACCGTTGTAGATACCTTCTGCAATAAACCACCTAATATGATTTCTGTTTCCTCTCTCCTTCCTCTGCTGTTTGCATTTCCCTACTGATAGCCTATGCCAATACCAGCAGGTGACTGACAGCCTCAACTGTGCATATTTCTCTGTATGACTATGTAGAGGGGTGTGTGTCCTTTCCCCGCTCAGGTCTCAGATTACACCCAACTTTTGCTGAGCAGCGTGTGACATCAGATCCCCGCCCCCTGCCTTCTGGAGCTAAGAAATGCTGTCAAATTCTGTAATTTGAGTGGCTGTGGGGAAGAGAGCGTTTGCAGATAAACAGGTACAAATAATGTATTTTGTTTTGATCTTTGTGTGTCACCTGAGGCCGGTAACCTCACTGGGTATATGTAAGGGTTTGCAACTACTTTAAGAAATCTGATTTCCTTTGGCCATTTCTACATTACTTACTTTGCTGTTAACTAATGTGAGCAATTCAAATAACACTGATGCTGATTTCCTAAAAGAGTTGAGAATCTTCAATTTTCCAACCATGCAAAAATAAAATTCTTCTTTATTTATTTAATCTGCATATGATTTGATATTTAAAGTAAATAAAGCTAACGTTTATTGAGTGAAGATTCTCAACTCCTATAGTAAATTAGCCTCTTGGTCTGTGGCTGTGTGGAGGACCTGATACACCCTTCTCTGGATTCCTCCCAGACTAGCTAATTCAATATTGTTGAGATAAAACAGGATAAACAATTTTTTTAGGAATATTTCTCTGACAATGACAAAGGACACAATTTTTTGAGAAAAAAAGTTTATTTGCTCTGAAATATTTGTGAAACAAAATACAAATGTGTGATGGGCTGGAAGCCCTAGCTAGCATTATATTATTTTAATGGCAATGCAAAATATTGCAGAAATACAAGAATACCGAAATACCAATTGACAGAGATGAGTAGACAGAGAGAGCAGTCCACGCAATCACCTAGGCTCAGATCACACTATAGAGTACCCTGCTTGGTCTTGTGTTATGGCCAAATCAGGTATTGAATGAACATCGAACGATGTTATCAGTTGGGGTGATAAGCCACAGATAGCCGTTGTCGTAAGTGGCGTGTTTGAAAGTAAATGAGAGTTGCAGCTGGGTCCAGGATGTTCCAATTGGGTTTCTGGCACTGATTCCATCCCTAAAATAAAAATATTTCTCAGTTATACAACATAAAAAGTAATATTAAGAATAGGAAAATGTTAAGGAATCCTGACCATCATTGGCATTATTAGGATAAGCTAGGGATGAGCCGAACACCCCCTGGTTCGGTTCGCACCAGAACCTTCGAACAGACCTAAAATTCCTACGAACTTTAGAGCCCCATTAAAGTCTATGGGACTCGAACGTTCAAAATCAAAAGTGCTCATTTTAAAGGCTAATATGCAAGATATTGTCCTATAAAGGGTTTAGGGACCCGGCTCCGGCCCCAGGGGACATGGATCAATGCAAAAGTTTTTTCGGCAGCACTGATTTTAATGATGAATAAAGTGAAAAAAAAAAAAGTAGTATGTCTGTATTACAGAAACAGAAAAACACCAGCAATAAGGGGTATCTTCAGGGGTATACTGTGCAGGAGGCACACAACACCCACTCTAACTGCTGCAGATGCCTGTATTACAGAAACAGAACAACACCAGCAATAAGGGATAGCGTCAGGTGTATACTGTGCAGGAGGCACACAACACCCACTCTAACTGCTGCAGATGCCTGTATTACAGAAACAGAACAAAACCAGCAATAAGGGGTAGCTTCAGGTGTATACTGTGCAGCAGGCACACAACACCCACTTTAACATCGCTAGGTTCCCAAGCAAAAATACACTGTCCCCGCCTATCTCGCTCTTTCCCTGCACGCCAACACACTACACAAGGCCGCTGCCTGTGGCCAATTATGGCTCTGCTCACTGCCGGTGCTGTGATTGGCCAAGCATGCGGGGTCACAGTGCATGGTTGGCCAATCATGAGCCAGCAATGCACTGTGATAGCACAGTGCATTGTGGGCCGTTCGCGCCACACGAATATGGTGCAAACGGTCCACAAAGTTCTGAATTCACTGAACAGGCGAACGGCCCGTGTTCAAGTCGAACATGCGTTCGGGTCGAACACTGAGCTCATCCCTAGGATAAGATATCCAGACTGACAAATGAAGGATGTATAAAAAAACATGCTCATTGGATGTATCATTTAATGCCTATGTTGAGGGTTCAAAAAGCACATTTGACAAGGGAGCAATATGTACCATATCTGCTAACATTATTGTGAGCATACACAGCAGTTGCTGAATTATATGTATTTGTCTAACTGGCTCATCCATAACATTCACAATTAATATTTCTTTACCAAATTGGCATTTTTATTTTTTTTTAACATTGCCTTAATGCTACTGTATACTATACATAGTTAAAAAAAATACCTTCTGTACACGTTGCCTGCTGAGTTAACACCATACACGGAACCATCTGTGCCAACCTCTATCATCTCCAGAGCACCTTCAATAAGCTGCCATTGGGTTCCCTGGCATGTTGTTGGGTTGACATTGTGGCGGAAGTAAATATTGTCGGCGCTGTTGACTCCCCAGCAGCCCAGTGGCCCACAGCTGTAATATTTCAGTGCCCCCTCCAGTGGTGTCCAGGTTACAGCAGGAGATCCTGAAACTGTGCAACTCTGTCTCAAGCAGTAAATGTTGTCTTGTTTATTCACTCCACCCAAGAACTTATCACCACCAGCATCTATCTGCTTCAAAAGCCCTGTTGAGAAAAAACAAAAAACACAACATTAGTCCATTAAATTGCGTACAATGACAGAAAGAACATTAAAACAATAGTTAAATGGGATTGAAACTCTATGTAGTAAGATAGACCTTATTACTACTTAAAGCATGGTGGTCAAGTGGCCTTCTCTTTGCAAAAAAGGCAACAATTATGCAAAATGTCCTGTGCCATCTCAAGGCCAATGACGTGTCCTGTCAGACCGGGGAAACACAAAGTTGCCACAGCGGGGCAGTCATTTTTCCTTGTAGCGAGAAGATGTCCATCCAAACTTTACAGGACTGCTGGCATTTTTGTTACAGCATCTAATGTATCAAAAAGTAATTGATCAAATATAACAATTTCATATAGGAGGGTCTTTGTGATTGACGGTGTCACTGCCTAATGTACAACTATGGCCTTTTACAAAATATATGCTTCAGTACTTAAAGGGTAACTCCACTTTTGTTGAGAAAAAAACATTCCCCTCTGCGTGATCTTTGTACATTGCAGGTGTATTAAAGGGATTCTAAAGGCAGAAGTTTTTTTTTATCTTAATGCATTCTATGCGTTAAGATAAAAAACCTTCTGTGTGCAGCCCACCTAATTCTTACCTGAGCCCATCTCTTTTCAGCGATGTGCACGCGTGGCTCAGCCGTCTCTCCCTTGTGATTGGCTGAGACACAGCAGCGGCGCCATTGGCTCCCGCTGCTGCCAATCAAAGTCAGCTAGCCAATCAGGAGAGAGGGGGGAGGCGAAACACAGCTCTGTGTCTGAATGGACACACAGAGCCGTGGCTCGACTCGGGTGCCCCCATAGCAAGCTGCTTGTTGTGATCAATCCAGATTTCGTGATACTTTTTTTTTTTTATACAATTTTTCAGGACAAGCTTTCAGGGTATGTCCCATTCTTCAAGGTCCCAGCAGTACTGATTCACAAACGTTTTAGGATGGTAAAAAAAAAAAATAGAGGAATCAATTTAGTCTTTGCATGTAGTCTTTAATTATAATTTATATTTATACATAATTTTGACTTTACTAATGGGACCTCGTCTTGATTAACATATTTAGGCTGGTGCACTACAATTTCCATCGTCCATAGGGAATCTCCCACCCTTCATATGGGCATTCAGCCCTATTTTTGAGACCTATTAAAGAACCTAATGCCTAGGTAGGTATTTGAAAATGTAAGCAATATTTTTAAATATTGTCAATATTTTAGTAACTCAGCCCCTCTTGGGGCCCCTTGGACCTTTAATACTTTAATACTAGTGGGCAACTGTCCATTTCATTTATCCCCTGCAGCCACTAGTTGGTAAATTTTTATGATCGGTCCGCTCTCCATATCAAGAAAGCTTCCCTAATCGATTGCCGTGGTAGGGTTTTTGGCCAGGGGTAGGTATTTTTATAAATTCATTTTATTCTTGAACAGAAAGTCTTTTTCATTATTTTCTAAATTTTCCAAACTGCTGTCAATATGGGAAGTATAGGCTGCACCGCATTTCGAGATTCATCTTACAGTATTGTTTTGTTTTACCTACAGTGATTCTTGTTGTAACCACTTGACGTTGAATATTGGCTCCCCTGAAGAAGCCTTTGCTGAGGCGAAACATGTTGGGACTCCATCCTATTAGCCAAATACAACCTCAATCAAATTGAATGTTTGAATGCGGACATTCAATCTTGAATTATTAATGTGGTTTATTTGTAATCTTAAATACTTTTTCTGCATTTTAAAGAATTGTGTTTAATTAAATAATAATAAAAAAAAATTCTATTTTTATCATAAGCTATATTATTCTCCTTCTATTTTCTACCCCCAAATTGGGCTTCTTTTTTCAACAATAAGTGTTTAGCGCCGTAATAATCCCATTCCGTCCTCTTCTATCTCTCTACTTAACTATTCAGGGATGAGGTGCCTTAACAATTATTTCTGCTCTGCCTGATTTTCCCTTTTTTTCATAAAGGAATAGTAGTGGTTAAAAAAAAACACTTGTGGGTTTTAAGCAGTGGCTTAACAACCACCTCCCTCCCCTGCAGCACCTCAAACTCCCCAGCCCTCCCACCCACTCACTTTCTTACCCCATCACTCATGGACAGCGGGCATCTCCTCCATCTTATACATACATATGCCATTAAAGATTGCTGAGATGGGTATAACTTTAGTGTTGCGAACGCCCACTCATGAAATGGCGGAACAGGATGTTTGCCAGGAGTTCAGCGCTGGGCGTTTACTTCCGTGTACAATTGTATTCATATGGCGGTGTGTCAGCACGCCGCCCGTGCCCCTGGAAGACGTCAGTTGTGACGAAACGGCGTAGGGAGGAGCGACGTGCTGACGTCACCACGTACTGCGCTGGACCCGGAAGACACGGGCAGCGTCTCATTGAGCGGGGCCGTCTTGTTGATTGTATCTTGAACGTGTACGAGAAAGAATATGTGTGTAAGTGCCATCTTTTATTTTAAATAAATCGTTGTGTGTACGAATTACACTATGGAGGCCTTTTTGTTTTCTGCATGGGGGAGGATCATTGCCTAGAATATCTCTGTGTCATCTGTGACGTTTCTATGAGAGCTGCTTTTGAGAACCTGAAAGTGAACTCCTGCCTGTGAAAGGATTACATGCCTGTGTAGATCTCCCTAAAAAGAGATCATAAAATCTGGTAAGCGACAGTGTGTGCAGAGGTGGAGGATTTCTCTCTTGGAAAGGGTCACTACTTTCCGGGTGCATTTTTCATGTGATGTCACAAGGAATAGACCATTAAAGATATAAGCACTTTTGGAGGACTTTTTTTCATTTATTATTTTTTTTCACTTGTCTGATTGGACGTTTTGAGAATTTGCGTATAGAGCTATTTTTCCAATTATTGACTACTTTGGGGATTGTGTCATTTCACTGATTGATCAGTGATTGATAGGTTTGGAATGGTATGGTGGTGTGGGTATCTCACATAATTTAGCTGCAGCAGTTAAACGAGTGTTTATTACTTTGAGGACAGAGTAGTATGATATTTTTACAATCTCCTCCATCTTCTATATTCCTCCATCTTGGCGGCTTTGCGTTCCCTCCCCTCGTCCTAGGCGTCCAATAGGATTGCCTGTTCTTTGCAGCTAATCTGATGATGGGTCTCACGAGTCACTTCCTGAATGGCTGGGAGGAGGATCAGTGTTTAAAAAGCGAATATTCATTCGCTATTGTAACACACCTGGGCGGGCTCATAGCGCAATGCTTTGCACCCTGAGCTCACCCTATTTTGAAGCCTATTAGAGCCTCAGGTGCTTCAAAAAAACACTCCCCGCACCATTGGAATCCATGCATCCGGCATCCTGAAAGGGGTTGGCTGCATAGATAGGGGGAGTGGCGCCATGTGCCCTTAATGGACGGGCCGTCCCTGGTTTTAAGTAAGTATTTTTTTCTCCTTTTTCTCCAATTATGTTTTAAGGGGGTGTGTCCTATGCCTACATACTTTTGCTAATAGGTGTCCCTCATTCCCATCTCAAAAAGCTGGGAGGTATGGGCAGAGCTGGTGCAAGGATTTTTGACACCCTAGGCAAAACCTAATTTTGCCGACCCCCATTGGCTCCACCCATGACTCCACCCCCTTTGCACTTCCCACGTGGCAGAAGGCACTGCTATACAGGAAGCATTGGCTTCCTCTAGTGTTGGCTCCAGTGCTGCACTGCACCTCTAATTACACTACCGGTCGGACTGAGTTAGTTACATACTGTAGCCTGCAGAGCATGCAGACGTGGAGAGAAACCAGCAGCTGGGCGCCCTTAGGCAGTAGTGTGCCCTAGGCGGCTGCCTAGTTTGCCTAGTGGTAGCACCGGCCCTGGGTATGGATATGCTTATATCTGGTGTGTATTATATCAAAGATTTTTTTTATTTTTACCTACTACAGACATCCATTTATTGTCCTGGATCTTATAGATGATGTTGTCTCTGTTCACACCCCAAATTCCAGCAGGTCCAACAGAAACATGGATGAGCTTCCCAGGAATGTTCTTCCAGTGATCGTCTACCCATTGATAAATGTCATCATTACTGTTCACACCGAACACTTCACCAGCGCCGGCATCAATCTGTTTCAGTTTTCCCGGGATTAGTGTGCACTGCAAATCTGGATTCAAGAAAAATCATATAATACATATACTATACATGTGTAAAAGAATATATATAAATAGGTAATGTATAGTGCAAACAAGTGACAAAAATATATATATATATATATATATTTTTTTTTTT